>NC_051053.1:1040000-1340000 GCF_904848185.1 Acanthopagrus latus
TAAAGGATTTGGATCAGGATCAGGGTAAAAAAAATCTGATTGGGACATCCCTATCAATGACTGTATAGGTTCTGTAATTTGCGTGGCATAAATTTACAAGTGACAGGCACAAGGGGTTCAGTTGGCTAAAGACCTGTCAGTACGCACTGACTACAGCCCATTGTGCAGGACAGACCTCAAAAACTACCCCCATGTTGGCTGATGGCTGACCATTGGCCTGATGTGTCAGGGCTCATAAACTGGTAAACAACAGAAGGGCTTTCCATCTTTTTCAGATTGTTTGCATGTTAAAATGCTACATTATTCTGCAGGTTTTCATTCTAACCAATAACTATGCTTGGCTAATTTCAATCAGATGGGAGAACCTCATCTCTAAAATAAGCTGCTGTAGTGACAACATGACCAGGGTTCTCGATTCCAGGGTCATCATGGCAGAGTTATGCATACCCACCCTGACCCGTGCCTCAGTGAGGTTGGTCCACACTGCAATCTCCTCTCTGGTGCTCATGTCAGGGTAGCGGTTTCTCTGGAAGGTGGCCTCCAGCTCCTGGAGCTGCTGGCTGGTGAAGTGAGTCCTCTGTCGTCGTTGCTTCTTCTTCAGAGAGCCGTCCTCAGCACTGGACTCGTCCAGCTGGTTCTGGTGGGATTTCTCGGTGTCTACAGACACACAGAATGGTGGGTGATTTCAAAAGAACACTGGGAGTGAACAGCATGACATGACGCACCATGTCAACAGGACATGACATGAGCGGGACCCACAAGATAGTTATGATATGAAGAAATAGTTTTATCAAAATGTTCCATGCTTGCGTGACAACTGACCATCTCACAACTCTGTCCACTGATGAAGACTAAAACATGTATTCAAATGAAATGACTTGGTGTTAATAGAAATGTTCCTGTAACTGGTACCAGATTTCACTGTAAGAAATTACAGACACATAAGTTTATTTCTAAGGCATTAAAAGGGTAATACAGGATATATAAAATAAAGTGTTACTAGTAGTACATGAGGGAAACAATGAGTGCATCGAATATCAAACAGCATCAAAAAAAAAAATCATCTCCACTCGTTCAGAGAATTTCTAAAGTTAAACAGGAAGCAGCTAAATTATTCTGACATCATCACTACCCCGTCTGTGTGTGGATGTATTGTCAATCAAACATCAAGTGAAATCACTCCATCCCACAGGCTGGAAATTGACAAGCATCATGGGTGTGACGTTACCAGGAGAGAATGGTTCTAAACACTGCATTAGCCAGGAGCACTGAGTGATTGCTTTTGGCCCCCAGTGCAGTGAGTTTAAAGGACCACACATCCATGTTATGTCTGCTAGGGCTCCTCTCCACCAGATCCTACTCCCACAATTTGAGGACCTCACAGAAAGAAGTGAAATTAGCTGGCCAGCTAATCCGGTGGATCAGGCTTTTGTGACTGGGGCAAGTTGGGCTCTGTTTGGCAAGGGATTAGCTCTTGGAGCAGTGCGAAATGATCAGCAGGGTTTAAAAAGAGGCTCTGCAGGGCCACCATCAAAACCAATAAGGGCCAGGCCGAGGCTGTTATCTGGCAGTAAACTGACACTGGGTAAGCTGTCACTTAAGGCCAAAGTCTACAATACAATACAGAGGAAAGGGCAGCCCTTTTCCAGAGTGACGCGCTGACCAACAATAGGAGCAATCTGACTGATAATGTGCCGACATGACAGAGTCGTTCCAGGTCAGCCTCTCAGAAGGCTTTCATCTGGAAAACAACTACAAGAGGCTTTTAACTAAATCACTTTTCAGCATTTGGAAAAGCAGAGACAGTCAGATTCACAGTATTAAAAGGCTGTCAGGTTCTACATTTAATCAAAGAGCAATAATGAGACATTTAAGCCATCAATATATTGTCCATTTGGGAGCTTTAAAAGCAGTCTCATTCCCCAGTGTAAGATAAAAGTATATAATGAAGAGACACTCATGTTATTCAGTAATGGGTGTGAGATATGTTAACTTGTCTGTGCCTGTGACCTGGGCGGCAGCTCGGTGTGGTAAGGCGTGGCAGTCTTCTTATCCTTCTGTAAAAACTAGTCCAGATTCAAGCTTGTGTTTTATCTTTGTTATATAAAGGGGGATAAAAGCAATAACAATAAACTGGAAGAAATGTGTTTGTGATGCCAACCAAAATAAATCCCATCATGGATGGTGTCTCTCATCAGGGAGCTGGTTTTACCGTCATTTTCTTAAAGTGATTCCAGGACGTGTCTATTTGCTGGAATCTTCTGGGTGTGAAAGAGCACATCAATAATGACAGCAGCCTGGATTGTGTGGTCAGGAGAGGTCAGGAGACCCACAGTGCACCCTGCAGCACCCTCACACAAAAAGTGGGTCTCTTTAACTGAACAAATGCAGTTACATTTGTACATGTCCTACGCTGCCAGCACTGACATCTGGGAAGTGAAATTCTGAGTCATTTAAATATTTCTAAGTCTAATGTAAAACTCAAAATATTGAAGCTATCTAGCTTATAAATGCCCATCATGTGCAGGTCTTTAAATGCAGAATGATGAAATGCATCATTTTTCTTCTTTAACCCATGTTATGTATGTATTTTTTGTAGAACAGTACACAGATTCAACTAAAGATAAATGTTTGACGCTATACATTTGATTGAATGTCAGTTATATTTAAATTTCCCTGAAATAATAATTGTATGACTTCAAATATTTGCCACATGTTCCTAGTACAGTAACCCTCCTACCCCCTGTATTCCTTGGGTTAGGTTTACAAATAAAGACATGTAACTGAGAGTTTCCTTTTCCTGTGCTGACTTCCACCCTTCTGAACATGGTCAGTGTGACACCCGGCCTGATAGAAGCAGCCTCTGCCATCAGAGAAAGGTTTCACAGACGCTGGATGAGTTTTAGTTTTCATGGGTGGTCATGAGGACGAGCCACAGCAGGAGACGCATGAAAGCATTTTTACACTACGTTTCTCTCCAGAATAGTTTGTGTTTGACAGTTTGTTAGGAGTGGTTTTCTAACATCACACAATTTAGCATTTAGATTATTATGTGTTACACACACATCAGCACACACCACTCGATCTAGACAGACGGGATGGGTTAAGATTTAACAATGTACACGCAAAAGTTAAAGATGGTTAGAAAAGGCCAAAGGTATCAGCTCAATCCTTTTACATAAAGTTCCATCTCTGAGGGACAAAATGACCTCGATCTGATCAGTAACAATCAGCCAGTCAATGGTCAGCATTCACCTGATCATTCACCTTGTGTGACCTCCAAGACAACCAGCAAAATCTACCCCAGATGCCATGTGGCTGAAACTCCAGAAAAGTGAGCTGCCTTTGAGTTAGTGTTTGAGAAACTCCCAGACATCTCACAGCAGGTGCAGGGTCCTGTCTGACTGTCTGTCTGGTATCAGTCTGGTGTCAGCATAATGATAACTCTTGATCATCTGTGTTCCAACATCTGTAGTGAGCCATGTGTTTTTCATAAAGCAACCGATACATTGAATCGATCATAATAAGAGCAGCTGTCTTGATTTCACCTGGTGCTCGATCAAAGTAAGTCGCCGCGCTCCGAGTCCGCTCGCAGGAAAAACGGCTCCGGCTCCCGTGCTGTTCATTTTCATATTCTCAGTCAAATGACTCCCAATCATCAGCCGCGCCTGAGCCGGAGGACAAGCTTTACAAAGAAAGACGGAGTCCGACAGACGGCTCCGGTTCTTTATGATCAACTGTGACTGAGCTGATCCCTGTCAGCCGTCCGCAGTTTGTCGCTTCATGTATTGGCTCAGATTTGAAGGTGCTCGAGCGGAAGATGAGCGGCCGGAGCGAGTGATCGCACCGCGGCCCCGCTTCTCTGTGTTGGCTCGGTGTGATCCACCCACTGCAGGCTGGAGCCGAGCGGGAGCGCACCGCGGCGGCGCTGCAGACAATGTGCATCTATCACTTATTAAAGACAATACATTAGTAGCCTTCGCACGCCTCTCGCGAGTATTTATTTATTTATTGTCCTAGTAATAATTATTTTTATAAATTATTGTATAGCTCCTATAAAACGAAACATTTTGAACTGTGTTGGAATATGACATGTGATGTGAATATGACGGGAGACTGGCCGCGGTCAGAGCAGATCATGACACTATGGATATGTAGTGTTAGCGATGTGATATAACAAGGAGCAGCGGGCCGGTCACAGCTGAACACACAGACAGCGCGTCCTCCTCATTTCAGCATGATTAACAAAGTGGGAAATTTAAATAATAATAATAATAATAATAATAATAATAATAATAATAATAATAATAATAATAATACTAATAATAATAATAACAATAACAATAACAACAATAATAATAATAATAATAATAATAATAATAACGATAATAATGACAATAATAATAACAATAACTGTTATTATCATTATTATTATTGCTATTATTATTATTGCTATTATTATTATTATTATTATTATTATTATTATTATTATTATTATTGTTATTATTATTATTATTATTATTATTATTATTATTATTATTATTATTATTATTATTATTATATTCACACGGTGTTGTGTTCACTGACCGCTGGTGTCCTGGCCTTTACATCCCTGGTCGTGCTGCGGGGTCCCGGAGTCGGAGAGCGACAGCGCCGGGCTGCGGGGTTCACTGTCCGTCAGCAGGTTAAAATCCATAACCAGGCTCTGTAAGAGACACACACACACACACACACACACACACACACACACACACACACACACACACACACACACACACACACACACAATCATAATTATATCGTTGTGTTACGACACCTCAACGTTTTCCTGTCACCATTACATTAATGTGTGCGTGTATCCATATATATTTAGCCTGTATAATTCTATATCTGTATATGTCCATATGTATCTATATATTTTTACATGACATTTGCTGATTAATTTGGATATACCTGCTTAATATACCTCACATTTAATGAGGGAAAAAGTCAGTCTGCTTTTCGTACATTAACCCGAGTTTATGTTTATAAAACAAAATAACGTTGTTTCAACAATATTTTTATATTTTTCACTTGATGTTATGACCAGTATGTGCATGGACAGAATCCTATATGTAAAATATGAACACACTCATTTAAGACTGTAGACACTGCTCAGGTATTAACACGCTCTGCAACCACCTGCACATACAGAGTACAGAGTATTCAAATAAAAATTAAATACTAAAATAGTTTCATTTTCAGTTCATAATTAACCCTTCAAAACAAACAAATGGCAGAGTACATCTTCTAGTGAAGTTACAATTAGAACATCATTTACCACAAAGTTGTTTTTATTTAGAAAAAGTGATTTTAAGTGTATTAATTACATGTGTACATAGCATTTCTTATTCTTTTGTTGGATTAAAAGCACAATTACTTTCATGGTAATGTGTCGGAGTGCTTTTCCTCCAGAGACTCTGTAGATCTTTTTGGGGATAGTATGAATTTCTTTCTGTCAATATCGACTCCATTTGATGTGGGCTTATTGTTCTTTGTTTAATTTGTTGATGCAATATGTTTCTATTTTCTCTTCGATCTTTCCGTTCACCCCTGGTTGTGGTTGTAATCCCGATCCCTTTCTATGAGCCTGTCATAAGCAGCTACAATGAGACCGGGCCTGAATTGACTCTATTTCTGGGTACAAGGGGAGAGCGATGGAGCTATTTCTGTAAAATACACAATGACATTTCCAAGCCAAATTATAGGTGGTGAGGTAGAACTGTTGCTCAGTGGAGCCCAGAAATAGCTGGTCACTTATTTATCTGACAGCAGTTAACACCTTGAAAATGTTGCTGACTACAATGCTGCTAAAATCAAGAAAAGCATCATGATGAAAAATACATCCTAATCAATGTCCATGGTCAGGGATGTGGCCAAAGTTTTACTCTGAAATGTCAAGTCCTCATAATGTCCTCATGGGAATTTGAAGGAACAGTTCACCTAAAAAGTAAACCTCAGTCATTACCCTCGATGCACAGTCCAGATCATGCACTGTTATCAAGAGGGTGTAACAAACGTTTCAATAGTGATTTCACTGTTTTCTAAAACATTTATTAAACAGCTTTATAATGGCCATCCAGATAACATTTAAAGATGAACTACACAGTATCTAATAAACATGTATTCAGTAAAAAAAAAAAATTTAAAAAAACATCGTTACAATAAACACTTGCTTCATAAATCGTTTATAAATCATTATAACTATTAACTGATGTTTAGTTAACAGTTGGTGGTTAATGTTGGTTATTATAAAGAGTTGTGTTCAGCTGTGGTATTAGAAATAAGAGACAATAAAAGCAAAGACCTACACATGTCAAACCACTATATCCAATGTGGGAACAGGTATTTACATAGAAGAACAGAAGAGATAAAGCAGGTGTAAAGTGAAGACTCAGTCCACCTGAGCTCAGCATGCTCTTACAGTTAGCTCCCCTTTCTATTTACCCTCAGTTTCCCAGGACATTGATGAGTACAAGATTATATTTTACAGGTCTTGAGGACAGCTTTAAGGCTGCTACAGACTACAATGAATCCATGTCATCAAAGATTTAAAAAGGTGATAAATCTCATCTCTGAAAATCAAACCATGAGTCTGAGCGGGGTTTATCCATCCCTGCTGACTGTCTGGATGTTGCCAGTCAGCGTCATGGTGGCAAACTTTGTACTTAGAAGCAGCACATTTTGATTTTCCTGTGTTTCCTTGCCATCTTTATGCCACCATGCCAGTCCTTTCTGTGCCAGTCACATGTGACTTCTGCTGGGTTAAATGTGAAGCCTTGCAGGGCAGCCGAGGTTCACACTCAAAGCATGGCATGGCATCAAAAAGTCACAGCAACACATTGTACACCTTGGTTGAACTCTTGAACCAGACTCTGAAACGTCTGAAGTTGAAATGGCATTATTTCCCTGGGCACTCTTTGAACATCAGCATAAGTTTAATACACTCTCTCAGTCACACTATTCTTAGAGCTGACAAGGCCGAATCCTCAAGTGGAACTCAGTATAACATCAGGACAGAAAGGAAAATTGACTAAGCGTAATTTTGCTCATTGACGATTCTGGTGTTATACATGCTCACTTGATTGTGTATTTGTTGTTCAGTTTGAGTCTCATGTAAGTTTTTGGTCAAAATGCATATGCAGGATATTTAGTCCAGATGGTCTCAGAATCACCCTCTGAAACCCACTGTGTGTATTTGTGTAAAAACTCTTCTTCAGGTCATTAAAACACCAGAATAATCAGACTCAGTTCTGCCTGCATGACCTTGATGTACTTAATGGTTTTTACATCTGTTCTTCTTTTGCTGCTCGTTGAAAATATTCCTTGTAAACCCCTGCTACACAGACCAGCACCTCCAGTTTTCATTTACATTTGAAGAAATCTGGAACAGAGAGCTATTCTAACTGCTCACTCTGTTTAGATGTGCAGCACGCATGTCCCGGCATGAAAACACAATGTACCCGCCAGTCTAAAGTGCAAGGCTCAGACCAAACGTCTGTGCGGCAGGAATACAGCATATCTAAACTCAGTTCTGTGCCAATTCAAATTCTGAATTTGAATTTGAATTGGCACAGAAAATGTCAGACTGAAAATGTCTGACATAGATTGTGCCTTGTCTAAAAAAACATCTCATAAAAATACCTGACTTGCACTACAGCTATAATCAGTACAGACACAGGACAATTATGAAACTCGACTCAGAGCAATCTTATAAATAATCAATTTGAATCAGTAAACGTGGAAAATCTGCGGTTTACAGGAAATTAAGACCAGAAAAAATGTTCAAATTGGCTGTGATGGTTCTAAATGTACTGTCTCACACTGTCTACACTGGGTTTTAAAACTGATGGGATAGCGGCTGTTCTTTTCACCACAGCGCCTGTCACATATCACATCACCATTGTAAGTTATCAAGAGTTTTCCCTTAAACTCTGACTGACCCTTGCTTAAAATGGTGTCAGTCATTCTGACAAAGCATCATAATGCTGCACTAAAGCCAACCTGCATGTTCTGATTAAAGGTTTAGCACCTTATTACCACTGAATATCTATGACATCTGATAGGTGAGTCAACGTTTTATTCCATCAGACACATCTGCCGTCTTCTTTTTGACAGACAAACAATGCCTCAGCGCTGCCTAATGCATGTTTAATATTTGGCACTGCTTACACAAGTAACATTCACCAGAGACTATACAGAAGGACTTGCATCTGTTTTTTGTTTAGCATCCATGAGAATGATCAGAGAATTTCACAAAAGATTAGCAGACAGGAAAATGGGTATTCTGGTGTCGGCCAGAGGCCATCGCTGCGTCCCTGGGAAAGTAGATGCAAGACGGAGGATGAGGTTGAATCTCCCAGAAGAGAGATTCCCTCGGTAAGCACACTCCCTGTGTGTTGTGGCTTTGGATTAATGAGCCTCTGATATGGATTTGGAGGTTAGATTTGACTCGTGGGTTAGAAAGATCAGTAATTCCCTTGTTCTTAACGGCACACATATTCTATATTGTTTTTGTCTTTTGTTTCGTTGGATGACAGCAAACGATGTTTCTGTTTTCATCTTTCCTGTTAGCAGTACATTCTGCCTGGTTGAATAAGCTTGATTTTACATGTCTCTCTCTTTTTTTTTCTTTTTTTTTAACCCCCACCCTAGAACTAAAGTGCATATAACCCCCCACTACTTCCCCTCACACACCTCATTTACACACTCACTGAACATATTCCTACCTGCCTGATTCCTGAATCTTGTGTCTGTTTATCTTGTTCTATATATTTCACTTTTGCTACATATTTCTATCTATTTTTTATACTTGTTTGTATTTGATATTTATTTGTCAAACTAAGAGCTGCTATCTGTGTTTCATTGTTTTTGGGACAATGACAATAAACATCTATTCTGTTTTATTTCTATTTCTTTTATTATCTGATGTTCCAGCAGCCTCGAGATGAAGCATTTTGTTCATAACCACCAGAAACAACACAAGCCATCACTTACTATTATGACTTTTTTCAACAAAGGTAAAACTGTTTCATGTCCTTTTCCAAGAGGCACAACTGAGATTTCCCATTGTTGAAAGTAGCACAACTCAGCACTAATGTACAAGAAAAGAAGGCAACAAGGGACAAATTCAACACACAAGTGACATAAAAGTGATATTTAACTCTTTAAAGTTAAAAATGAGTCCATCTAATTTGGATTCAAACAGCGTTACCTTGCTGTGTGCTGGGTCGTTTATCTGGGTTTTAAAATCAAAGACACTCCACAAACTGGTCCCAGTGGCTGCTGGAACACTTCGGTCTGGGTACTTGCCTGACAGAGCAACAGCTGTCCCTTTGTGAGTGCAGAGCCCCGGCCCACTATCAGCAAGGTCCAGTATTTTGGTCAGAAATATGAACGTGCACCAGTCCGGGGGGATATATCCGCAGAGGCAGTGATGGATGGACGGACGGCCTGGTGTCAGTGTGGTGCTGAGAGGCTGGCTGGCTTGGCAACGAGGGGCTTGTGGGTGATTCAAGCCAGTCATTTTGTCCAGAACAAGGTGTCAGTACGCCTCCCCTCCCCCTCTCCTCCCTCCCTCCCTCCCCTCCCAGCTACACGCACATCAGGGGTGCCACATGATTATATTTCCAAAATCAAGAGCCCCTCTGCCCCCTCCCTGTCAGCTCAATATGGCCAACAAGCTATCACTGAGCTAACAAGCAGACTGAAGTGCTCAGTAGCTGACAGCTGGATTGATCACACAGCCTGTGTTGATGCTGATGTATGTGAGTGTGAGCTAACCCCTACAGCCTACAGCCGCTTTATGAAAATGAAAAGTGAACATGAGCTGATCTCACTTGAACCCTGCTCTTCATCCACCACAGAGGATATCAGAGGGTCAAGGCTATTTCCTGGTGCACTCTACCACTACCTCCACCTGACATGCTGTTCAGCCGCCTCCATAAAGCCTGAACATTGCTCGCTGGGACTGTGTTTACTCTCACCGCTGGGGGCCTCCTGTTTAGAAAAGGACGCAAATCAACAGCAAGATGAGAGTCTCTGTTTGCATAAGATGGAGCGCTTTGCATGAGCACCCGCCCGGTGACACCGATCTCATTAAAATATATATCTGCTGATAATAATAGAAAATACAATAATGGAAGGAAAAATCCTCTCATTTTTCGGGAGATTGCCGGGTCCATCTGGCGCTGCGCGCCGCAGACTGCTTACATTTCCACGGCCCGCACGCATTAGCCCGGGAATTATTCATAAACGCGTCGAGAATTAATTCCCGGGATTAAGAGTTGATTAAGATGTGTGTCACTTTGCTGTCTGAGAACTTATTAAGGGCCTCCTCGAAGAAGCGGCAGATGGAATTTCAGTCCAATGTTTGTAGATGTTAATTTCTGCCCTCCTATAACAGCCATTTGCATATGATTGAGTGAGGCCGAGCAGTCCTGAGCAGCAGCACACAGCCGGGGAGAGCAAGTCCACCACGGATCAACAGCGAACCTTTAATACAGTAAACCTGCGGTTCTGTGTCTGAGCTGACCCAGGCCCAGTCACAGTGTCCAAATAAAGGAAATGATCATTTTATATTCATCGTCTGTTCCGAGCTCAGGCAGAACTCATGATGATGGTCCGTTTAACGAGGCCGTCACATTGTTCTGCTGAGGCCGTGTGGTCAGGTGAGCGTCTCTCTCCAGTCAGGGGAACTAGATGAGTTGAACACATCGAAAAGTAAAGACGCGGCTTCCGCTCGGATCGTAAATCAGCGCGCTGTCTGCTGCTTAACAACGATTTCATGGAATTACGCGACTTCGTTCATAAACAATAATCTGCTCCTGTTGGGTGACTTGCAGTAAATTTCCTGGCTAAAAGGGAAAAATAACAGACTTTTGTTTAATTTTAAAATGAAATGTGTGTGTGTGTGTGTGTGTGTGTGTGTGTGTGTGTGTGTGTGTGTGTGTGTGTGTGTGTGTGCGGGGCAGCGCTGGCCTCCAGCAGGCCGGGGCCTTCACTCTCGCCTCTGTGCCACATGGTCGGCTGATCGGAGCTAGAAGAAATATTTACATCGTACCCTGAGGCCAAACGTGAACTTCGATTAAACAAATCTTATTTTCATATGTCCTGACCTGAGATCTGATGCAAAAGAGGAGGCTAACTGAAGGCCTCTCAGAGGAAACCTCTCCAGTCTGTGATGGAGAACCAGAGAGCCAAGCGCGCAGCGCGAGCTTCAGAGACGAGCCTAAATTCATTAGTAAAATAAAGGTTCACTCTCAACTGCGGAATAGACCTTTAGCTATTCTAAAATACTTCTATTTAAAATAATGAAGATTAAAATAACCCTTACGGATAAAGAAGCTACATTGTGGCTCTTCAGTTAACCTGCCATCTATTTTTCTTGCTGCATTTATTTTTGCAGGAGTAACGAACCTCTGAACAAGCAGCTGTCCGACAGACAGACAGACAGACAGACAGACAGACAGACAGACAGGCCGCCAGCAACCTCAGCACCTTTACAATATTATTAATTATACGAGTCAGAAAAAAGCCTCCATTTAATTATCATTAGTATTATTATTATATATGTTGTTGTTGTTGTTGTGTGTACAGTCGGTAGTATTACTGTTTGTATTGTCATGGCTGATATAATTAGTTGTAGTAGTCAAAGCGGAACATAAACTGGTGTTTCTGCCGTCCAGGATCAACCTACAATGTTTATATAAAAACGATAATAACTAAAATGATCGTCACAATATTTCTATATCCATGTTTGATATTTGACGTGGCGTTGTGGGGTTTGTGTCTGTGCGCGTCGCGCGTCGGGAGGTCGGGTGTGCGGCTCGGTCAGCCCCCTGCCGCCAATCACTTTGTCCACATTTCCAAATCATTCGGACGGGTCAAATGTTTCCTGCGGCCGCCTGTGCGAGCTGCGGGACTTGTGTCAGAACAAACCCAGAGCCGCAGAGGACAGCGAACACGCCTGAACCTCCCGAAGGCCTCCGACACGAACACACGGAGAATTCAAGGCTGTAGACTTCGATCTTTTTTTGCATTTCGTAATCTCGGTGAACATTTAGTCTGAACGGAAGATGTAACCCGTGCTTTTAAATACGTCTCGCTGTCTGAGCTGTTGCCTCTCATCAGCATCCTGATCTGCTCCGTGGACGCACAGCAGACGCAACTCCTGCTGTTCACATGGTCCTTTTTCTGCGTGTTTCAAGCCACACACACATCTCTTAAAGCCCATTCTTGGTACTTTAACCTTTAAATAAATGAAGAATCAGGCTGTGCTGGTATCATGGGACGCTGCAACTTGTTCCGTGCCAGAGAGTTGTCAACTTTTTAGGGACAAATCAAAAGGCGTTGGATGGATTCCAGATTCACAAAGACAAAAAGTGTGAGGAAGAGAAAGAAAAGACGAGAGAAGAGAGAGGGGGTGAAGTGCGGTCATTTGCACTTACATCGAATCCCGGTGTGATTAAATTAATCCGTGGAATAGGCAAAGAGCTTTACTGCAGGCTGATGGGTGTCCTGGCCTCAGGTTTGCTGGTGACATGGACAAAAAGTTCCTCGGTACGTCAAAAAGTCAGAAAAGGCGTCAGTCAGTCAGTCCGTCAGTTCCCGTCTCCCTCTTCTTCCTCTCTGTGCTGTCAGACATGAAGGCTGTGGAGGACTGAGGTTTGATCCCCACACCGAGTATAGAGGGGGTGGGGGTGAGGAGAGGGGTGACTTCATGCTAAATAATGTGTGTCCAGCATAGAAAGGACGGCCCCCTCCCTCCCCTCCTCCCTCCCTCACTCACGCGTTCTTTCTTTCTTTCTTTCTTTCTTTCTTTCTTTCTTTCTTTCTCTGCGCACATGTACGTTACGCATCAATTTACTCAGTGCAAACACACACTGGCTTCCCTCTGCCATTGGCTCTCTCTACAAGCAGTCTCTTCATCTCTTTCTCCTTCCAGCCTCCAGAGAGCAGCTCTATATGGTTTTTTTCAGATGGTAGGTCATAATTTAATTGTTTTGATGCATGCAAAATGAAAGTACCTGAGGAGCAATCAGACACAAAGCTCCATATAACACTTTTTGACAAACACTGAGGTATAACATATGGTTACGTCTTTATTACCAGTGGTGATACTTACATGTTCATTGGTACGAGAGGCAGAGAGAACTAGAAAATGTTCAACATATATGTGTTGCTGCTGATTTGCAGTTTCTAGATATGATGACATGAAATGGCATTAAAAATGGAGGCACTGAGGAAGTTTGAGTTGCAGAGTGAGCACCGAATGAAGTTGTGCTATCAGCTGGAGTTCAGGCACTAACCCCAGTACAAGTTAGTCTGTTACTGGGCTGGAGGTGTCAGTTGAAATGTAATGAGCAGATGAGCTCAGTTAAGGAAGAGATGAGAGCAGTGTACCTGTCAGGTGAGCAGTAATTAACATTGATCCTCTTCCATTTTTCACATGTAACAACAGTGACTCTGTGGACTGTGTGGGCTGTAAACGCTGCCTAAACATGGCTGACCTACACTCAGTGATGTGCCTGAACGCATCCTGTGTTCACAGACAGAGGACTGGAGCTGCTGCTGGAGAGTTGAAATCCAGCAATCCATTTTTAAAGAAAACTAAAATACATTGGAAGCAATGTTCACTTTGACAAGCACACAATAAAGAGGTTGAAATACTACTGAGGCTTCATAAATATAAGAATTCAAATTCAAGTGTCAGTGACTCTAAGCAGATCAGCCATCAGTTAAAAACTGTAAAAGAGAATACATTTTTAAAAGTGAAAGCAGTGGAAATGTCTATGATGTGTTGGCGCTGTAAGCCGTTGAAACGTCCATTTAAGAGTAATGGCACATGTCCACAAGAGCATTTTTGAACTTGAGGGATCACACTACTTCCCATCTTTGTGCACTTGACCAACACAGGCTGCAACCACCGACAACTACACAAACACTCAATCGGTACTCATGGGCTGTATCCTACATCACTTACTACCCACTACCAAGTGGACTTTATAGTGAGTTCACTATAATAGTTGTGGTGCTGTCTGAATGTATAGTACTTTATTTTACCCTATTTAAGTATCCCACAATGCCATGTGAAAAGTAGTGTACAACCGGTCAACTGGTCACTAACCCCGCATTACATACTATATACTATATACTATATACATACATACTATACCATCACCAGGAACAAATAAATGACCAGAGCAATGTCCCACAGTGTTTTCTCATTTGACTGATGAACTCACTACAGAGAAGTGCTTTATAGTGAGTAGGGAGCAGTGATTTCAGAAACACTGGTCCGTCTGCTTTGGGATTTCAAACTGGGCCAAAATGGCTTGGAAACTTTCTCTATTATTATGTTTTGTTTTGAAAGACATTTTAGACAAGAAATGAACCATGTTGTTGCTGAGTCTGTCTGTATTTTGACTTGAGAGCAGTTGTTATTTTTTATGTTTTTTCAGGAGTTTAAGGAGGTGCCACGTCGTCCCAAATGGCCCTGATTTGCATTAAGTAACCTAGAGATAACTTTATGCAAATGTGGAGCAGGTAACATAACATCCCATCTTTCAAAATATAATGCTATGCTACTAGAATGAATTGCATTCACAATCGACAATGAATGAGAAGATCCCATGGAGTGAAATTAATTTTTCCCTCTCAGTTTCAGCCCTCCATCCAGAGTCCTGCACGGGTCTTATTTTTAAAACCCGCATCCACCCGTACCCGCCAGACTTAAATTTGTATCCGATCTGTTTTCCGACAGTAACACAAATGACATTCCGCATCCGAGCCGACCTGCTATAAATTGATACCGACACCCGACCTGCACCCGAAGGAAAACTCATTAGATGGCCTACATTTAAGAAATGTTCATTGATTGCCACGCCATAGACAACTTAAACTTAGGTTGAAGTTGAAAAGCATGATGAAAATCTTATTGTTTTTCACTCACTA
This sequence comes from Acanthopagrus latus, assembly GCF_904848185.1. Lineage (NCBI taxonomy): Eukaryota > Metazoa > Chordata > Actinopteri > Spariformes > Sparidae > Acanthopagrus > Acanthopagrus latus. The sequence goes on from NC_051053.1 coordinate 1,054,995, forward strand.
ATACAGTCAACAAACACAGACAATAATCCAGACATGGCTGTAAGGCAAATGATAAGCTATCAACACAAAATAGCCTCCATGGTTGCCTACTATCAAACAATTTAGTCTTCTATCACCGCCATGAAAAACAATAAAATAACATACCATCAACAGTGTTGACTAAAATAGACAATGTCCAAGTCACCTTAGCCCATGGCCCGGTCTTATGAAAATGAACCAAAAGTTTAGGCCTTTTCAATTCCTAATAAAGTGCACAAACAATATAGCCTGCATTACCAGACTACACAGGCTATTCAATTTTATACAATCAGATTATGAGCCTGACGTAGCACGGTTTAGTCGTCTTCGATTAAATGAGGGCAATTTTGGCTTACCTTACGCCGGGGAATTACAATATCTGGTGTTTGGCGTGGTGTTTTAGATTGCTGTGGAAAAAAAAGCACACCATCCACTGTTGATGGTTTTAGTTGGCTCCTCCGCACCTGAATAACATATCCAGCACAGAAGTCTCGCTCGCTTGCTGCACTTGGTGCAGGGATGGCGAGGATAAATCTTGCAGTCTGAGCAATAATGGGAAAGGAGTAACTGTGCTCTCCCCACCACGACAAAACATCAAAAGAGTCCTCCATAGGTGTTTTGTAATCAATGTAAGCAGCAACTTCGTCCTGGTACTGCAGGGCCCCCTCACTGGAACCCTCGACGTCTGACAGTGTGTCCACTGACATTCAAACTCGCCTCTCGGGTGGGGCCGGGGGCACTGCTCAGGATTTCCACGCTTATCCTTGAGTTCCGTGATGCATATAAAATAAAATAAAATTCAAACATTTGAGAACAACATTATACTGTATATATTAAAGCTAGGGTCTACAATCCTGGAGAGTTAGCAAGCGAGCTAGCAAGATTTGAATGTGGCACCTCCTCTAAGTCCCCCCCCCCACATCCTGTCAGTGCTCCGTCCAAAGCCACGCCCCCACAAACTTGAACTTGCATCTGGCAGTGGGGCTCAGCAGGGAGAAGGAGATGCCGGAGCATGACGCAGCAGTTCAGCTGAATTCAGCACAGAACAGACAGGAAATAAAGCGCTGAAATAGCAAACAACATCCGCTTACTTTTCAAAATAAAACACTCAGTGTTGACACCAGTACACGTCGTGAGGCCAGCTGTCTACCATACTGAGCCGGTGGGGACTGCCGGACAGCGGAGCAAAACTGGATCAGAGCCGCAACGCAGCGAACCGTATCCAGTGGAAACTGGGCCAACTCATTCTCATGGCTAAAAACAACACACAAAGAAGCTAATGTTAGCATTGGGCTAATACAAGCTACAAAGGTAGCCAAGTTGGCAAACCTTACAACATTACAGACCCTAAGTATATTTAGGGTATAGGCCTATAATGTTTTAGTTGGCTATGGTGTTGGTGATGGAACATGGACTGTCTGCATTAACACTGACTTTTCACAAGGTGCCGCATCTCACTGTGCACGTTTGCCACTTCACCACTACCAGTGAGTAGCTTCATACTTTTCAGTTTGGGGTACAGGAACATTGCGAGTCTGTGTAAAAGGTGGATGTCGAATTTATCTTGCAGAATACTGAGGCACTTCTCCTTCAGTGAGGTAATGGTCGAGCAATCAGTTGATGAGGCTTGCAAGTGGCATCTGAGGTGCTCATACCAAACAATGGTCAGATGGAGGGTCAAGGTTTTTGATGCCTCCAAAGCTTTAGTGGCTTCTTTAAATCACTCCAGGAATGTGACAGTGTCAGACAGGGCCTCTTTATCCAAGTCTGTCAGGCGGTCAACTTCCCCTCGCTCTTCCAGAAGTGTGCGGATGTCTTCATATTGACTGCTGATGGACTCTAGCATCGTATGCAGTGAATTCCAACGTGTCTCTACAGAGGTTTTGAGAGTCTTTTTCAGGCGAGTCTGGAGGTTGCTCTGTATGTCACCAGTGACTGGTGGCTCCCAGTTCTTGTTGTAGTGTAGAGTGACACAGAAATAGCCAGTTTTTCCAATAGTCATCCGTCCAAATGTCCAAGGTAACTGCACCATTACTGTTAACCAGCTGTGTTTTAAGTTTGGGATTGTTTGTTGATGAACCTTCGCAGCATATGTGTTCACTCCATGAGAGTGGTAGGATCAGACAGTAGTTGCTTAGCATCCACACGGCCAGCCCAAGCACCAACATCTAACAGCCCCTGCGCTAATGCAAAAAATCCTTTACCGTGTACTGCCTCAAAAGGTCGAATATTGTTGCACACAAAATTCACACACAGCCTGGTTATGGTGCACTTACCGTCTTTATGCGGTACCTTCAGTTCTGTCCTACTTTAACAATGTTGTTTTCATTATCTGACATAACAAACTTCTTCCACACATCAGACTCGAGTTTTGTATTTTAAAATCTCCACTCACTAGCCTTTTTTTGACATCTTCAGGCTCCATTTTGTGACTGTTGTCATCTCGGAATGCAAGTGAAGTGAAAGTAACCAACATGGGTGGGCGGGGAGTGGGAGTTCTGGGAGGGCGCCAGCAGCCATGAATAAGCTCATATGAAATATAAATGCTTATCATTTAGAAATGCGGGCATATTTTTGTAGATGTTTCACAAATAATGACATCAAATTTTTTTGCACGTGACACCTTGAAAATGGCAATATCAACATCCGACCTGCACCCGTGTTGATACAGTCCATTATTTTTCACCCATTTCATCCAAAGTATGTGGGTCATCCGTCGGATATCTGCAGGTACCCGACCCCTTGCAGGACTCTGCTTCCATCCACGCAAACATTTTTCACCTCCAAACTGTTTCCAGAATAGTTTCCAGAGTGTTTACATTCTGAAACCAAGGAGCAAAGGCTGTGTGGCAACTACATTCGACTGTTTTCTGTCATGTACTAACGACCGCTGTGCTCACTCAATTTAACCGTTCATACAGCTGAATGCATTTCACAGCTATTGTTACTGCATTTATGCTAATTTTCACTTTACAATTAATGGAATGAGGACAAATAATGATGTAAAATAGTAATGTTTTTTTAACAGTGTAGCAGCTTTGCAATGACTGCTGGTTAGTAAGAAGTGTTCATGAACCTGAACTAAAGAACTACTTGCACTTCTGACTCCACCTTTAAATCCCGCCTGAAAACACACCTATTCCGAGTGGCCTACTCGACAGCTGACTAATCATACAATCACACTCTCACCTATTTTATTATTGAACTACGTAATTTGCATCTCCTATTCATTTATTTTCTTATCTTTCCTAAACAGCACTAAAATGTTTCTTGATATTTTATTTATTGATTTATTTTTTCTTGGATGTACTGTTGTTGTTGTTATGTGTGGCATCCTTGAGTGCTATGTAAGGTGCCTTCAAATAAAATGCATTATTATTATTATTATTATTATTATTATTATTATTATTATTATTATTATTATTATTATTATTAATTTACGTGTGTTCAGTTGTCTGTCACCTGCCAGTCAAAGCATTGGTACAGCTGTTGACCTGCATTTTCTGTTTTGTTTTGGGTTATTTTTAAATTCTCTCTTTTTTTTTTTAGAAAGGCAAACTTCCATCACATATGTCAATTACGGCCATAGTCATTCAAGGACATAGGAAAGGATGGATGGAGAAAGTTTAAGTGATTTGTCCATACTGCCATTCTGGGGTTTTCTTTTACGGACCACTAGTCTGACAATCAAAACATCTGTATTTCCTGCGTAAGTAGTCCAAAACTGTACGATTAATAAACAGTGCTCCACTGGAACTGTCATAATTAGGTTACAATTAAAGGACTAAGGGAGTTACTTTTAAAGTCCACTAATCATCTGTTGTACACTTTGCTTTAAATGTGGCAAGTAGAGGTGCATGTTACTCAGGGACTGTAGAGTATGATTAAGTGCAAACAATTAACCACAATGTGTGTCATTTAATCTATTTTACTCATGTAATGTTTTTATCTATTCTATCTTTCTATCCTTCATAAAGAACAAACTTGTCTGGCCATAAAAGCCAGGCAGCAAGTTAAGATTAAATACAAGAACATTTTGCAGGCTGGTCAGTGACTTTAAAGTAGGTAACAGTGAACAAATGAGGTGAATAGATGTCTGCTGACATGTTTAATGTCTGTATGATTGTAGCAGTTTAAAAAAAAAAGCCCATAGAACTGGAACAGGGGGCGGCCCACCAAGCCAGGATATGACCCCAGCAGAGGAGCTGCCACTCCATTTAAATAAAGGGAGGCCAGTGATGGAGGGGATCCAGAGAGGGACAGTAACACACTCTGTCCCAGCCACAGAAACTGTTCGCTTCATACAAGGTACATATTGCAGAACTACTGCACATGGAACACAATCAAATAAATACAGTATTCTGTCTGACTGTGGATTTCCTTGCAGTGTCTGGGAACATGCTTACACTTTTGAAGCCACGGGAAGATGATCCGGTTAGTACATTGTATTGAAATCATAGGTTTGGTATATCCTGTGAAATCTTAATTCAAGTTCTCTCAACACATGCATGTGTATGGCAGGGTGAAGGCACATCTGCAGCTGCAGAATGCACTTCTGTAGATGAGGAGACTGTGTCACTGGACTCCAGAAGGCTTGAGGTATGTCAATTTTAGGGAAATATCCTGTTTATTTAGTCCATAAAGGATATGAAGTCAGTGATGCTAATAGTGGTGCTAATAGAAAATATATGTGTACCAGGACCCAGATGCTGATAAGATGCTCCTAAGCAGCCTGGTAACATTGAGTATTGGCTAAAGTAAATCTATATTATGCACAAATCCTGCTGTGCTAATTGACATTTCTTTTACAGACTTCACACACTGTTAGAACTATATGCAAAGCACCTGGAGAAACATATAGACCTGGCAGATGTTAAAATGAAACTCAAGAAGAGAAAGATCCAAGAAATGGAGCTGGATCTTGAGATTAAACATCGGACACCCAGGAAACTGGACTTGGAAATCCAGAAACTAGAAAGAGAAGTGAGTATTTTGGTGCACACAGTAACAATAACTGCAATACAGTGTTTTAATCGTTGTTGCTTTGGCTCTCTCTATTCCAGGATCCAAGCAACCAAGACAAATGAGGACTGCCAAATAAAAAAATAAATAAAATAAATTCAACTAGAGAGCATTGTGGTGTCCTCCCTTTTTCATGAATGTGCAGTAGAATTTAAAAGATAACCACCAATGCTAAACAAAATGCACACACACAGCAAAAAGTAACATTTAACATCTTTTTCTAACTAAAGATAGGCTAAATCCAAAAATTAAGTGAAAAAACTTGCAGTATACTGCTCCCTGATGAGTCTGCCATTAATGTTGTCTGGGAAGATGGTAGCATTTTCCCAGACAACATCAACAGCCACTTGCGGGGGGGCCTCTCCTTTCTTAGGCCTGCAATGTTATGCAGTACTGGGCATGTAGCAATGACATCACAGGCTCTATATTACCCATACTACCACTTGAATCAATATGAAAAGACTGTTGCAATTACAACCAGCCAACAGATTCAAATGAAATGAGAAATTACAATATATCTGTAATATTTTAATGCAGGATAATTAAAATGATGCAACATACTTAGAAAGACCATGGACATAATGTAAAACACATTAATTCCTGACAGGACTGACGGTGGAAATACAGGTGAATCTCTAGGATTAATCTTAAGCAGGCTGATAGCCTGGTCTGCAGCAGGCTAGCTGCAGAGAATAAATCACCATAGTAACTTGGCCAGGTTAAGTTTGACCTGCTTTCATGCAACCGACTTGAGGCTAAATTCAGCCAGGATAACCAACATTTCCCAGCTTAATCCCTTATCTTGGTTTTGTGCTAAACCCCTCAGTTCTCTGTGATGTTGATTCCCAGGAACCTAATATTTTTCACCTTCTCCAGTTCAGCTCCAATGAGGTTCCACCTCAGTTTTGCATGTGAAGGGTTCTGTGATCAAGTATGGCACAAAAACAACTACTACTCTTATGTCTGGTTAGACTTTAAAAAGAGAGCTTGCAGATGAACCTTTCACATATTATAACCTTTGGAAAGTAGACCACAGTACAGTTAGATAAGGCAGAGGGACAACTTGGTTATGTTTAGAAAACATCCTGCTTTGTGTTAAAAATACATTGAGTGACGTCACTCATGTTACGTTATTTAGTCAGTTTACTTAGGCAACATAAGTTTAAAACATTCAGTGCCAAGCCAATTTAGCCACACCCAATCCTGATTATCATATCCAATGTCCCCAGGCTTTGACTCCTAACAACCAGGAGACATTTCAGGCAGATTTGACAATGTACAGTCAAGTTACAGTAACTTACTGTTTCAGGACGAAATATGGAAATTGGTGGCCATGCCATGGACATGCCATAGCATCACAGAGGTCTTTGTTCATTAAAGCACAGCACCTGGAAATTGCAAAGAAATTAAGCCCATATTAAAAATGGCTTCTTGCTGGGATCCTAGATCCCAGATCCTGGATCCTAGAGACTGTCTGACATATAAGTCAGCTTTTTGCAGGTTAGGGGTTAGGGAGTATCACAAGTGGGTCAAAAATACACCAGAAGGCTATAGGCTAAGCCCAATTACAAGATCAAATTGTACCTTTTTCCAGTTTAAGATTTCAGGATATTTTACATGTCCTAAGCACGCATGTCTAAATATTCAAATTAATTTGCAAATTCCAACATTGCTGACTTCCTGTTGTTTAAAAAATAGAAATATGATCATGTTCATGAGAGCAATGACATGACACATACACATAAACAATGTTAATGGACCATTTGGGCCCTGGCACCAGATGCCAGTGAAGATCTGCTTGTTGCAGAAATGATTTGTTACTGGCAGAGTGTTTGCTGCAGAGTGGCTACATTGCACATCCTCCACTACACTGTAGTGTTTAAGGCAGAGAGGCTTTGAGGGGAAAAGAATGATGGGGATTTCTCACCCTTCTTCACTTGATCTGAGAATGTAAAGTGAGTAGTTATTCATCCTCATTGTTCCAGTAAATAAGTAAACTGGAATGGGGTAAACTGGAAACATAGTGTATACCTCAGCCCAGGTCAATTTCCATTTCTATTTTTTAGGTGGGATGGATTCTCTAGGCTCTGGTGGGCAGCTAGACGAGATGAGGCAGCAAAAGCTTCTCCAACTCCTGGTTCATCTTCTCAGTTTGACCATTGGACTGGGAGTAGTATCCAGTGGTGAGACTGACTATGAAAGAGCATAGCACATTCAAAAACCTTGAAATGAATTGCGGCCCCCCCATCAGACATCACATCCCTAGAGAAACAGTTAACGGAAAACATATTGCCTCGTCTTCTTGCATTGCACACTGTTAGAAAATCCGTCCACCAACTCGACCAGTGATGAAGTCCAAGGACATTTCAGTCTCAGTTTCAATTATTTGTAAAGGACAATGTGCAATTAAAACATAAATGTAACCATTTAATGCATTGCACCAGACTTAGCCTTAGGATTGTTTACATCTACAGTCTGACTGTGAGGAAACACATATGCAAATACAACATATATGAAAACATCAAACATCACTCAGTAAATATGAACAAGTAACAAAATATATTCCACATGAAATGTCCCATACACAGTGGCATACACAGCACACACACACACACACACACACACACACACACACACACACACACACACACACACACTAGTCTTACCAGAGATGCTGAGGAAGGAGAATGGCAGGATATGAGGAAGGAGGATGTGCCAGTTTCTGAGTCAGACAGTCTGGATAGGGCACCTGGCTTAATGTCCTTAGAACCAGGATGGTAGGAAAGCGTGAAATTTAGCTGGTTGAACATTTTTGCCCAACTTGTCTGCCTCCTCTTCATCAATCTGATGTTCTCCAGGTTCTTATGGTCAGTCCAGACAAGAAACGGTTTGTCAGTACCCTCCAGTCAGGTAGTTCTGCACAGCTGCCAACAACTTACAGAAGAGAAAGGCACACAGACTGAGCTTGTTGTCCAAGGGGGAACATTAGGAGAACACAGCAGCAATCAAGGTGTTGGAAGTGTCCACCTCCACCAGAAACTGAAGAGTGGGGACAGGGATGGTGAGGATAGGTGCTGAGGAGAGACTAGTATTAAATTACCAGAGAGCTACATAAAGAGAGATCAGATTTGGGGGGCGGTGACTGAAACTTCACATGAGAATTGGTTAGTAAGGGGCCACCACTGAAATTTCTGTTCAGATGTCTGTAGAAGTTGGCAAACCCCAGAAAATGCTGAAGCCGCTTCCGGGAGGTAGGTATGGGCCAATCAAAAACAGCAATAACTTTCTCAGGGTCCAACTGGTTGTGTTATCTAGTAATATGATGTTCCCAGGAAAGACACTGAAGTCTCACATTTTTCTGATGTAAAATCGGTGTTACAGCAGCCTCTGAAGGACTCTGTGGGTGTGCTGGATGTGGGTCTCAGGATCAAATGAGAAATCAGGATGTTGTCCAAGTAAATGATCACAAAGTCATTTAAAATTTCCCTTAGAGCTTTGAAGACAACAGGGGCGCTAGTGGGACCAAAAGGTTTGACCAAATACTCATAGTGACCACTGCGGGTATTGAAGGCCAGTATTCTCTCATCCCCCTCACTAATCCTCACCTGCTGATATGCACTTCTCAGATCAAGTTTAATAAAAATCCTAGCACATCGTAGCAGTTCTACTGCAGGGAAGTAAGTGGAGGGGGTACCTGTTTTTGATGTTGATCTCATTGACACCAGGGTAGCTGATGCAGGGCTGGAGGGACTTCTTGTCCACAAAGAAAAATACTGCCCCTGCCGGGGTGGAGAATGGACGGACAATTCTCATGACGAGGGAGTATAGAGGGAGAGATGTGCCAGACAGAATTTAATGGCTTAGTTGTAGTGGAGGGAAGCAAAGTAGCCAAGGCCTTCTTGAACACCCCTTAAGGTCAGGGTAGCAGTGAGGAACCTTCGAAAGGTCGAGGTACACTCATTTGTGAGGTGCACTCTGGTTCTCAGCTGGGCTAGAGTTATCCGGTGGAGGTTCATCCCTTGACATATTACCTGAACCGTCCGTAAACTTGTGGGAGTGGAGAGATGGACCTCCGAGAGATTGTGGCCAGTGAGACAGTTCTTGACACAGCTCTCTCTCCACACCCTGTAATGAGCCTGGGTCTGAGTCTGTCTGAGGGGTGTGGTGCCAGCAAGGGGTAGACTTGGAACAGAGAATGAAGAGAACTGTTCAACAGGTGGATGCTCAGCTGCTCAGTGTGGCCACGAGCCATAAGCTGCTGTATTTCCTCAGTGAGTGCACTCACTTAGAATGTTTATCCAAAATGCTGAAGTGCGCCTCATTTTCAATCTACCCAAATGCTCCCATGTGACCTCCCTCCTCCATGACCTTCACTGGCTTCCTGTTGTGGCCTGCATCCGATGTAAGACGATGGTGCTGGCCATCAAGGCCATCAATGGAACTGCACCGGTCTACCTCCAAGAATTGGTCAAACCAAACGCCCCAGCACAAGCACTACACTCTACAGCATCAGCTGGCTGGCTGGTGGAACAAATTCCAAACCAATCACTGTCATCTTCCACAGAAGACTCAAGACTCATTTGTTCAGACTTCACTTCGACCCTCCATAGCATGATTTCCTTGCCACTCACTTGTCGCTTTCACCGCTTGCAGAAGGAGGATTTTTCTCTCAGAAATTGCCCACTTTGCCCATTTTCTTCATGCCCATGTCAACCATGCTGTTTTAACAGCCAATGCAGGATGCTGCGAAAGCCTTTAATCCACACCAAGGAAAGGAAGATGCAACAAGTAGGCTTATTTAGTGTCTGGGCTAGATAGAAGAAGTTAGTGTGTATTGTATGCTTGTGAGCTTCAGTGTTTTGTGAGTTTGGGGACCACCAAGTCTTTTTTCGTTGCTGTTAGTTTTACATTGTAAAACATTTTTCGTCGCTTGCTTTCATGTTGGTCACGAGCTGATTTGAGTCCCTCTACCTCGTGGAGTGCAAAGTGTTACCTGTCTGTCTGTCTCTCTGTCTGCCTCTTATGGGTGACTCCTTGGAGACCTATGGTTAATAACCTAACCTTAACATTTGATGCATGTGCCTTGTGGGGACCCCCTTTCCCTTTTTTTGGCCTTGTGGCTTTTTGTAATGATATATTTTGTGTGTATCCAAAGTGCAAAGTGCAAATGACACCAACAGTGTTGTAATCATCGCCGTTGTTCAAATTCCATGCGTTTGTTCCATAGACTACCACTGGGTGACATACACATCCACCATTTTTGAATTCCAGATACATGATTCAGCAAATCCAGAATCATAATTTCTGAATTTGTGTTCACACGTGACCTCAAGTCAAGTCCGGCCATTATTGTAGTCCAGGGGTGCCCACTATGTTGATCACAATCTACCGGTCAATCGCAAAGGTAGTGTGGGTAGATCACATGGCATTTAAAAAATATATCATCCATCCTCTCTATGATAAAAATAACATGGCTTCTTTTTAACAAAAAGGCCATTTTTGGCACAGATTGAGAAGTGTCAATATAGGAGCCAGCGTCACCTCGCATCTGGGTCGCCATGTGTCACTTGATTGACATACAGGACAACTAGTCTAACGTGTGATCTTTTCTGACACACGGGTCAGCACACATGAGTGTTCAACACTGCACAACTGCATGTTCAACCGCAAAATTCCAGCAAGCTAGCGAGTTGTCCAGTTACGCTTCTAAACTTAAGAACTGTATCAAAATGAGCGGAGGAGCTGGACTAAGTAAGAAGCCAAAAACCTACCACTTCCATATGGAATGGGAGGAGGACTTTCTGTTTTTTACGTCGTCCTATTCGAAGTGCATTGCTATTCCGAAGAAGGGAAATGTGGAGCGGCATTTTCGGAGTGTTCATAAAAGCTATGACACTGACTTCCCTCTGAAAAGTGAACAGAGAAGGAGAAAGGTGAAAGAACTAAAATCCCAGTTGTCCGGACAGCAGGCCTTTTTCTCACAGCTTACCACAAAAGTGAAGACCGCCACTAAAGCATCATTCCAAGTGAGTCACGCCATCATTAAAAACAAGAAATGAGAGATGATAAGAGGCATTCCTTGAAGCGTCTGACTCATTGTGTCGAGACTTTTAAACAAACCAGAAATAGTATCTTAAATCAGACATACAGCCTGGTACATACAGCCCCAGTACACCCCCCTCGTCCAAAGGCAGGCTGTCACCACTCGCTTTATCAGGAGGTGGACTCCTGAAACAGAGGAGGCCCTGAGGGACTGCTACAACACCACGGACTGGGATGTGCTGCTGGGTGCACATGATGAGGACACTGAGGGGATGACTCACTGTCTCACAGACTACCTCAACTTCTGTGTAGACTTGGTGGCCCCCACCAAGACTGTCCAGTGTTACTCAAATAATAAACCATGGGTAACACAGAGAGTCAAGGCTATCCTCAACAAAAAGAAAAAGGCCTTAAGGACAAAAGACAAGAAGATGAAAGCAGCACAGCGGGAGGTTAAATACTGCCTGAGGGAGGCAAAAGACTCCTATAGGGAGAAAGTGGAGCAATGCATCTTCACCCAGGCAGCACACCAGCACCCTCCTCCCCTTCTCACCCCTGATGCCTGCAGCGACCCCCCATCCTGTTCTCCTTCCCTCACTTCTCCCCAGATATTTCTCAGCTCTCTCCCTCACCAGCTCTATCTCCATGCCCCCCCTCCCATTCCATGGCACCTGAGCAGCCTCCCTCATCTTCCCCCACCTACCTTCCTCACAGCCTCCTCCCTGCATCTCAGCTGACCAGGCGAGAAGAGAACTGAGGAAGCTCCGGCCCCAGAAAGCAGCTGGACCAGACAACGTGTGTCCCCGTCTCCTCAAGACCTGTGCAGCTGAACTTGGGGAGCCACTTCAATGGGTCTTTAACATGAGCCTGCAACTCAGAAGAGTGCCCACCCTCTAGAAGACATCATGCATTGTTCCAGTTCCAAAGAAGAACCAGCCCAGCGAGTTAAATGACTTCCAGCCAGTGGTAGTCACATCACATCTGATGAAGACCCTGGAGCGACTGTTCCTCAACCGCCTCAGGCCCCAGGTACAGCACACTGAGGACAGCCTTCAGTTCGCCTACCGGGCAGAGGTCGGTGTGGAGGATGCCATCCTCTACCTTCTACGCCGAGCCCACTCGCATCTGGACAAGGTAAGCAGCACGGTCAGGATCCTCTTCCTGGACTTTTCAAGTGCCTTCAATACTATCCAGCCCCTTTTACTCCAGGAAACACTCATCAGAATGCGAGTGGACCCCTGCCTGGTTGCTTGGATTTCCAGCTACCTCACCGACAGACCACAATATGTCAGGCTTAAGGACATCACATCTGAAACTGTGATCATCAGCATAGGAGCTCCGCAGGGGACTGTGCTGCAACTCTGATACGTGTCACATCCAGAAGTTCGCAGATGACACAACCATCATGGGGTGTATCAGAGACGATGAAGAGGAGGAATACAGGAGCCTGGTGAGGAACTTTGTTATCTGGTGCCACACAAACAACCTGCAGCTCAACACCTTAAAGACTAAAGAACTGGTCATTGACTTTGGGAGAGACAGACCCAGACCTAGACCAGTTCTGTTAGGAGCAGAGGAGATGGAGGTCATGGAGACCTACAAATATCTTGGATTGTGGCTGGACAACAAGCTGGGCTGGACGAGCAACACCAAGCAACTGTATAAGAAGGCTCAGAGCAGGATGTACTTCCTGAAGAAGCTGCGATCCTTTAACATCTGCAGGAAGCTCCTGCGGATGTTCTATCAGTCCGTGGTCGCCAGCTTTCTCTCCTACACTTCTCCAGGTTGGAGAAGCTGGTCAGGCGGGCCGACCCTTTGGCAGAGAGGAGAACCCTCAACAAACTGTGGAGCATCGTGGACAATACCAACCACCCTCTGCACGCCGTCATCAGCAGCCAGAAGAGCAAGTCCAGTGACAGGCTGCTCCTTCCAAAGAGCCAGACAAACAGACTGAATAACTTCTTTGTCCCCCGTGCCATCAAAGTGTTCAACTCCTCACTGGGGAGGAGGGCAAACAGGCGAACAGCGAACAGAGACAGATAGAGACTTAGGGACAGGGAGGAGAGGTCTGCCCTACTATAACTATAGACATGCTGGACTGTTCATGAACACAACGTACAATAAACAATACAATACCCATGTGCAATAATAACAGAACCATAACAGATACTGTGTCCCTGTGTTCAGTTTTACACGCGTGTGTGTGTGTATATATATATATATATATATATATATATATATATATATATATATATATATATTCTTACAGTGTTATTTGATATTTATTTACTTATATGTATATTTTATACGTACGTATGTATATTTCTTGCATATTTTTATAAATATATATATATATATATATCCATCCATCCATCCATCTTCTACCGCTTTATCCGTTACCGGGTCGCGGGGGCAGCTGTCTGAGCAGGGACACCCAGACTTCCCTCACCCCGGACACTTCCTCCAGCTCTTCTGGGAGGATCCCAAGGCGTTCCCAGGCCAGCTGGGCGACATAGTCGCTCCAGCGTGTCCTGGGTCTTCCCCGGGGTCTCCTCCCAGTGGGACATGCCAGGAACACCTCCCGTGGAAGGCGTCCCGGGGGCATCCGAAACAGATGCCCGAGCCACCCCAACTGGCTCCTCTCGATGTGGAGGAGCAGCGGCTCTACTCCGAGCTCCTCCCGGGTGACAGAGCTCCTCACCCTATCTCTAAGGGAGCGCCCCGCCACCCTGCGGAGGAAACTCATTTCAGCCGCTTGTATCCGGGATCTTATTCTTTCGGTCATGACCCAAAGTTCATGACCATAGGTGAGGGTAGGAACGTAGATTGACCGGTAAATCGAAAGCTTCGCCTTTCGGCTCAGCTCTCTCTTCACCACGACAGACCGGTACAACGACCGCATTACTGCGGCCGCCGCACCGATCCGCCTGTCAATCTCACGCTCCATCCTTCCCTCACTCGTGAACAAGACCCCAAGATACTTAAACTCCTCCACCTGAGGCAGTAGCTCTCCCCCAACCCGGAGGGGACAAGCCACCTTTTTCCGGTCGAGAACCATGGCCTCAGATTTGGAGGTGCTGATTCCCATCCCAGCCGCTTCACACTCGGCTGCAAACCGCCCCAGGACATGCTGGAGGTCCCGGCTCGAAGGAGCCAACAGGACCACATCATCCGCGAAAAGCAGAGATGAGATCCTGTGGCTCCCAAACCAGATCCCCTCCGGCCCGTGGCTGCGCCTAGAAATTCTGTCCATGAAAGTAATGAACAGAACCGGTGACAAAGGGCAGCCCTGCCGGAGTCCAACATGTACCGGGAACAGGTCTGACTTACTGCCGGCAATGCGAACCAAGCTCCTGCTCCGCTCGTACAGGGACCGTACGGCCCTTAACAGGGGGCCCCCGACCCCGTACTCCCGGAGCTCCCGGATATATATATATATATATATATATATATATATATATATATATATATATATATATATTTATATATATATATTTATATATCTATGTATAGTATATCATATTTGGTTTTTTATCTTTATATCGGTGTCGGGTACTTTGGTGTCTCTTCTTTCTCTCTATGTGTCTCTAACAGTGCTGCCAGAAGGAAGATAAAGTTGTCTAAGTGTAAGTCTAATCTGAACTGACTGTTGTGGATTAATGAGACTAACTGAGTCCCAACCAAGTCTGTTCTGGTCTGAGGAGATCCGGATACGCGAGGACAACAAAGTGGAATCGGAATCTGTGGATGTTTGTATGCCCAAACCCACCTCCACCTCCTGAGTTGACGGACGCATCAGTAGGTCCAAAAACGGACTTAAGGTAAATAACATGAACATTGAACATTGCCGTCACGTTTGCTTTGTGTCTGGAGCAGGAAGAAATGGTAAAAATGGGCTTCCGTCATGAAAGTGTCCACAAGCAGCAAGTTTGGTTGCTGAGGAACAGGAGGTTGTGTGAGGGATGCCGGTGGTGATACAGACAGTGACAGAGATAGCGAGTTTTGAGAGTTGAGAGATTTGTGACATAGAGCGTGTTTGGAGTGTATAGTTAGCATGTTATATAGTGTTTAGTGTAGTGTGTTTAGTGTGTAGTGTAGTCGTTTTTGTGTTGTGAGTCAAAACAAGGAGGAGACTGCTGAATGTGGAACAGGCAGGAATGAGCTGAGGAGCCCTGAGCCTGAGGCATCGCCTGCATTTAAATGTAAATAGTTACATATAACTTTGTAAAATTCAAAAACGTATGCACAATTTTAGCAAACAACAATTTATGTTTGCATTATAACTAATGCATTTGGTTCGTTAGCCATATTTGTGGTTTTCACAGTAAAAAATCTAAATTTCTCCTACTCGGATTTTATGTTATTTTGTGATTTTAGGTCCATTGTGTTAATATAGTATGTTAAAATGAAAAAATAATTGTACAGTAACATGTGAGGTTGCGCTGAAAATAATGACACCAGACAAGGCAAGGTAAATAGTTTTTAAGGTGAAATATAATGGTATAATCAAAAGTAGTCAAAAACAGCCAATTATATCCCTGATGTCCCACCTTAAAACACAAACTCATTTGGCCATCCATGAAAAAACTACTTAACCTCCCATTTTTCTATAGGAATACATGCTTTCTACAGGCACTGCACTAGTTATTAATAATTATTCATTTCTAATAACCACACCTGCCATACTATCATTCCCTTTCCATGAAAGCATGATTAAAAAAACAGTTCAGGGTTTTCATCAGTTAACTTGCTGGTCCAGTCTAAAAACAGAGTCAAAAACACGTGAGGTCGAAAACACACAAGGAACAATGCTGGAATGCCTGCTACAGAAACTGTAGTGTGAACTGAACTGTGCTATGAGAGAGGAGAGGACTCTGGACTTATTGTATGCTAACGTGAGGGATGCATCCTCATCTGCCCTCCCCCCACTTGGTAGATCAGACCAAACCTCAAACCCTATTATGTGCCTCTGGTGACAAGCCAGCCTGCAACCACAAGGACAGTGTAAAGATGGTCAAAAGGAAGCTTATGAGACACTTCAGGGATGTTTTGAGGTCACAGACCGGCAGTTACTTTGTGAGCTGCATTGAGAGGACATTGATGGGCTCACAGAGTGCATCACGGACTATATGAACTTTTGTTTAGATGCCACTGTTCCAGCTGAGACTGCATTGTTACCGATATAACAAGAATTTGTTGGAAAGAAATCCTCAATGAAAAGAAGAGGGCTTTCAGCTCACAACCAGGAGGGGGTGAAATCAATAAGGGAACACCTAAACATGAAGATCGGGGAGGGTAAAGAAAACTATAGGAGGAAACTGGAGCTGAAACTTCAGCAGAACAACACGAGAGACATCTGGAGAGGACTGAGGATCATCACTGGATTCGGGTCAGTTTGCAATAGAGGAGCTGAAAGCAGCATGGAACCAGCTCTGTTTTTTCACAGATTTGATACCCCCTGATAACACCACCACCAATCCTACTGCTGTCTATCAACTACCACCTTCTCCATCCCTTCCTCCTCCTTACAGCCTTTCATCCTCCTGTGAGATCCCTCCCCACTCCTCCTCCCCTGCTCTTAAAACTCACTACACACAACAAACACCTCAGCTGGTGAGACTTCCTTTGGGCAAGGCTGCAGGTCCTGATGGTTTTAGCCCCTTAGTATGGACAAAGCCTGTGCCCCAGAGCTATGTGGAGTACTTCAATATGTCTTCAGCATGAGCCTGAGTCTACAGAGGATCCCTGTGATGTGGAAGATGTCCTACCTTCTCCCTGTGCTGAAGATGATGCATTTCTGTGGCTTCAAGGACTAAAGACCTGTGGCACTGTAAATTACATAATCACCATCAGTAAACTGGAAGCTGTCTGACTCACTTGTGGGGACAGAGGCTGTTTTCTAAAGTCTGAAGTCTGAAGTCTCGGTCTGGAGGACACTCTGTGAGTTAAAGTTTTTTGCCGGTGACAGACACTGTTTTTCAAGCAGAAATGTGATGAAGAATTGGTAGGACAGACAGGAGGATGGACGCTTCTCCACGTACAGCTGTGGTATTTTTTTTCCTCATATAAGTTGCTGAAGACGGTTACAGTTACTACGTAACTTTTGTTTGGTCCTGACAGTCTGACAGTGGTGTCAGAGAGGAAGATGCTGACCAAGTTAGATGTCATCCTGGACAATGGCTCCCATCCACTCCATGACGTGGTGGTAAGCCATAGGAGTACACTCAGCACTAGACTGGTCCTACCAAGATGTACCACAGGAAATCATTCCTGCCTGTGGCCATCAAACTGTTTAACTCCTCGCTCTTGTTGGGCCTTGTGCCCTCATGCACATGTCTCGAACAAAGAGACCAAGAGAGGCCTGTAGGTTAAGCCAGAAGCCTAAACTACTAGGACCTCAGCCACGAGGTCTACAGAACAAAGAACAGGGAAAAAGGCAGACCAGATGTGAAGAACATGACCAGGTTGACCTCCCCCCAAGACGTTCACCCGGTCCCTATTGGCTGTGAGCCCAGAAGCTCCGCCAGGATCACAATGACATCACTCCCATGTTAAAAGGTCAAGGAGCATTCCTGCCCTTCATACTCCCGGGAGCTTAACTTGTGTAGAGACCTCGGTCTCACGCAACCGTTGCCATAAGGATACAACTTCGAGAAACTTTTTTCACTTTGCTTGAGCTAACTTAAGTCCACTTAGCTTCTTTCCTCTTTTACTAACACACACACACACACACACACACACACACCGAGATACACATAATCTTGTGGGCGACAGCGTAACCACTGCCTTTGTTCAAACCTTGCATGCACGTGTTGTGATCACCTTTGGTCGATACAGTCACTGCTGCCATTTTTGAATTCCAGGTATATGAATCAGTTAATCTGAATTCATCACCTCGGAATCCGCATTCTCATGTGACACAAAGTCACTTCCAGTGTTTCCTGTAGTCGCTCTGACTAGACTTCCTAAGTCATGCCCACTAATCTGTAGTCCGACGAACGTGACTTCCCAAGCCACATCCGGCCATCTTTGTAGTCTTATTAGGGACTTCCTGACACACACGCATCTCCACCCAGTTACATGTTTGGCTTGCTTATGTTTTGATGTTACTAGTTGGTGAAGGAAACTGTTGTTTCTTAAAGTAGATGGTTTGCTTTGTGGAGAAAAGCTTTAATAAACACTGTTGATTTTGACTGAGCAGCATCTGTGATTATTTTGCATAATCCCATATTGTAATAACAGCTGGTTGAGATGGTCAGTGCTTCACGCCTCCCCTCTTGTCTAATTATTGATATTTTCATAATATTAACAAGGCTATGAGACTGAAGGTAAATCATTTGGTTATTGATTCCTGATTTCAGGGTGGTGCCCCGTGTTTATTAATGACTCATAGTTACCTAGGTTTCATTATTGAACTACAATATTTTTTTTATTAATTAAATAATAACATATTAATTAATAATCAATAACGATTCCCAACACTCTGACTGTCAGACGCTCTGAGTTAATAGGACTCTGGACACTCTCTCTAATCTGCTATTTAAAACAGTATACAATAAGCCATATATTTTCAACTGTAGCATTATTTATTGTTATTAATTTATATATGTTTATTCAAGGGGAGTGTACGTTTCTTTATATATAGTCATTAACATTATTATTGTTATCATTATTATCCATCCATCCATTTTCTGCCGCTTATCTGGGGCCGGGTCACGGGGGCAGCTGCCTGAGCAGGGACACCCAGACTTCCCTCTCCCCGGACACTTCCCCTAGCTCCTCCAGGAGGATCCCAAGGCGTTCCCAGGCCAGCCAAGTGACCCTCGGGGTCTCCTCCCGGTGGGTCATGCCAGGAACACCTCCCGAGGAAGGCGTCCAGAGGACATCTGATATAGATGCCCGAGCCACCTCAGCTGGCTCCTCTCGATGTGGAGGAGCAGCGGCTCTACTCTGAGCTCCTCCCAGGTGACAGAGCTCCTCATCCTATCTCTAAGGGAGCTCCCCGCCACCCTGCGGAGGAAACTCATTTCAGCCGCTTGTATCCGGGATCTTATTCTTTCAGTCATGACCTAAAGTTCATGACCATAGTTGAGGGTAGGAACCTAGATTGACCGGTAAATTGAGAGCTTTGCCTTTCGGCTCAGCTCTCTCCTCACCCTGACAGACCGATACAACGACCGCATTACTGCGGCCGCTGCATCCCGTTCGCCTGTCAGTCTCACACTCCATCCTTCCCTCACTCATGAACAAGACCCCAAGATACTTAAACTCCTCCACTTGAGGCAGTAACTCTCCCCCAACCCGGAGGAAGCAAGCCACCTTTTTCCGGTCGAGAAACATGGCCTCAGACTTGGAGGTGCTGATTTTCATCCCAGCTGCTTCACACTCGGTTGCAAACTGCCCCAGAACATGCTGGAGGTCCTGGCTCGACGAAGCCAACAAGACAACATCGTCCGCAAAAAGCAGAGATGAAATCCAGTGGCTCCCGACCCAGACCCCCTCCGGCCCCTGACCGCGCCTAGAAATTCTGTCCATAAAAATAATGAGCAGAACCGGTGACCAAGGGCAGCCCTGCCGGAGTCCAACATGCTCCGGGAACAGGTCTGACTTACTTGCGGCAATGCGAACCAGGCTCCTGTTCCGGTCGTACAGGGACCATACAGCACTTAGCAGAGGGCCTCCGACCCCGCACTCCCGGAGCACCTCCCACAGAATGCCACAAGGGACATGGTCGAATGCTTTCTCCAAGTCCACAAAACACATGTGGACTGGTTGGGCAAACTCCCATTAATCCTCAAGCACCCTGTGGAGGATATAGAGCTGGTCCAGTGTTCCACGGCCAGGACAAAAACTGCATTGCTCCTCCTGAATCTGAGGTTCGACTATCGGCCGAATTCTCCTCTCCAGTACCGTGGAGTAGACTTTCCCGGGGAGGCTGAGGAGTGTGATCCCCTGATATTTGGAACACACCCTCCGGTCCCCCTTTTTGAATAGAGGGACCACCACCCCAGTCTGCCAGTCCAGAATCACTGTCCCCGACTGCCACACGATGCTGCAGAGATGTGTCAACCAAGACAGCCCCACAACATCCAGAGACTTGGGGTACTCAGGGCTGATCTCATCCACCCCCCATGCTTTGCCACTGAGGAGCTTCCCAACTACCTCAGTGACTTCGGCTTGAGTGATGAATGAATCCACCTATGAGTCCCCAGCCCCTGCTTCCTATATGGAAGGCGTGTCACTGGGATTGAGGAGATCCTCAATTCCTTCCACCACCCGACGATATCCCCAGTCAAGGTCAACAGCACCCCACCTCCACCATAAACAGTGGAGGTGGAGGGGTGCCTCCCCTTCCTGAGGCATTGGATGGTTTGCCAGAATTTCCTCGAGGCTGACTGGTAGTCCTCCTCCATGGCTCCCTTCCCCAAACTTTTCCCAGACCCAAGTTTTTGCTTCCGCGACTGCCCGTGCTACTGCACGCTTGGCCTGCCGGTACCCGTCAGCTGCCTCAAGCGTCCCCCGGGCCAACCATGCTCAATAGGACTCCTTCTTCAGCTTGACAGCATCCCTTACCTCCGGTGTCCACCACCAGGCTCAGGGATTGCCGCCATGACAGGCACAGGAGACCTTACGGCCACAGCTCCGAACAGCCGAGTCAACAATGGAAGTGGAGAACATGGTCCATTCGGACTCAATGTCCCCAGCCTCCCTCGGTATCTGGCCAACGCCCTCCCGGAGATGGGAGTTGAAGACCTCCGTGACAGAGGGTTCTGCCTGACCTTCCCAGCATACCCTCACAATACGTTTGGGTTTGCAGAGTCTGTCCAGCTTCCTCCCCTGCCAGCTGATCCAACTCACCACCAGGTGGTGATCAGTTGACAGCTCAGCCCCTCTCTTCACCTGAATGTCCAAGACATACAGCCGGAGGTCAGATGACATGACCCGTGCATGCTCGTGTGCACTGCACGCACGCACCCACACGCACTTGGACAGACAGCACAGCCACTCGAGAGAACTGCCGTTGCAGGGGTGGACTGGCCACGGGGAGTACTGGGATTTTTCCCAGTGGGCTGATCAATAATGGGCAGATGGATTGCCATTTTATTTGTTTATTGATTTATTTTTTCTGCTGTGCTTTGCCGTGGCAACTATGATAACTCTCCTGTTCCAAGGAGAGAAACATGCATTGGCTCAGCCCACAGTGCTCAGCTGCAGACACAGCAGAGAGGTCACGGTTGGCTTGGTGGCTTGTCTGTCTAGAGAATACCTGGCCCTATGGCCCTATGAGAGGTTACAGAGGCCAGGAATCCCACCCATGCATGTTCTAGACCCCCTCATCCAATCACCTTTAATGATGAGCAGTCGATGATGAGAGAGAGAGAGAGAGAGAGAGAGAGAGAGAGAGAGAGAAATAACAACACACAAGCGCACAAATAACAGAGTAACAAAAATGGAGAATGCAAGTAAAAAACTCAAAGGCAGTGCCGAGAAATGAAGGGAAAACAAAAGAAAAGCTCTAGTGGCACAGATGTTTACTGCAGGGGCCGGCCGTGCCATGCCATTAATTGAAACCCGGCTATTATTTTGGTTTCTGCTTCATCATTAGAATCCATTAAAACAAAGAAAAAACCTTAGCCCATGCTTAACCCTGCCACATAGTTGAGGACAAGTAGTTTTTTGTAATCCTGTCCAGACAAACAGAAAAACAAAGCGGACCTAAAATGTGTCCATGGCGAGGGTAGCAAGTTTTTTGAATAACCTTTACAAACAAGTTATGGGCTAAGTAATGGCTTGTAATTACACCTCAGAATACAAAAATACCATATTTGCGTTCATCAAATCAATGTCACCTAGCAAAACAAGCACATGTTTTTATCCTACCACACTAAAATAGAAATGGTAAACATACCTGTAAAACATTAGCAATTTAGCTGCAGACCCGGAGCCTTCTCTTCTAGTTCCTATATGTTTTTTTAATGTTACCAAGTAGAAGTTGTTCTAGTAGAAATGTAGAGAGAATAATCATCCTTGAGTTATGTTGTGCACTGGTTGAAAGAAGACTGTGTATGATGACATTTATTTGAATAGTGTTAACACATTCTTACAGCTCAGTGGGCTTTGAGATATGGTGTTGGTGTACACAACGCAAAGGTTTGTCATCTTTCAGTGAACCTTGCTTGTGATACTGGAACTCTAACACTTGCAGAGCAGGTTGGGTATGAATATGACCAAAAGTGGAACACAGGTGTATTTGTTTTTCTGAGCACCTGGTATGTGAAAGGGAGCCCATGCTGCATGCCAGCACTGATAATCAGTTACACAGCATTCTGCAGGTCAGGCTCATCTTAACAAAATTATTAGAATTGTAGTTGTAGATTTTTTGTTTAATTAGTGGGGAGGATTCAGGGCTCTATCTACCCCCATCATGTCCTATTTATTCATACACATTTGTTGGGATTAGCAACCTGGGGTGAGTATATGATCTGTAATGGAAGAAGTCTAATTTAGTGTAAAGGCTGGAAGCTCTGGTTTAGAAGTCCAAATAATTTTGACTTGATTAATTGCTCTCATTTGGAGCCCTACTACAGCTTTGATCAGTAGGAAAATCTGCCATTTGCAAAAGATGAACAACTAAATCAGAAAATATCTGGTTCTCTGATAAAAAAAAAAAAAGGTAAGGGACAAGCCTACGGACAGGAAGAAAAAACTGTAAGACGGAAAATATTTATATAGTGCTTTCAAGTGTTATACACACATACATACACTGGTGCTAGAGGATACCATGGAGTGCCCCACCCGCTCATAGAGAGCAATAGGCATTCATACACACTCACACACTAATGGAAGAGCCACCTGGAGCTATTTGGGATTCAGTATCTTGCCAAAGGACACTTTGACATGTAGACTGTAGCGGCTGGGGATTGAACCACCACACCACTCTACTCTGACCCACAGCCGTTGAGGTCATCTCCACCTCCCCAGGTACATTTTGGCTAGAAATACAGCCTGATTGCCAGAAAACAAGTCACTTCATGAGACCTGGGTACATGTCCAGGCATGTTCGTGGTGTGAAAAGGGGTTGATTAATTTCAGGAGACCTGTAACATTTCCATTCTTTACAATAATGTTACTCCAACTCTTACCAAGTGGTGGTTGTGCCTACACAAAGGAACGTAAGCACAGCATTGTGACAAGAGAAAAATAGAAAATTCAACCTAAACACACGCAAAGTTGCAACATTAAGAAACTTTTGTTGTAACTTATCTTTTTGCAGAAACATACTCAGCTGGCATTTATTTTCAACTTCTACGTTTTACTCTTTGGCAAAGATCACCATGACTTGGGGGCGACTGTAGCTCAGCGGGTAGAGCAGGTCGACTAGCGATCAGAAGGTCACTGGCTCTGGGCAGGGCTGAGCTGCATGTTGAAGTGTCCTTGAGCGAGATACTGAACCCCACATTGCTCTTCAGTGAGGGCCCTGTGATGAGCTGGTGGCTTGTCCTGAGACAAGGCTGGGATTGGCTCCAGCAGCAACACCCTGCGACCCCATGGAAAGGGATAAGAGGTTACAGACAGTGACATGACATGACACCATGACTGGTCGTCTTTTTTTGTCTCTGCTCATTGCTGCTGACTTTGCATTTTTTGTATTTGCACATTTTTCAGAATTTGAGCTGTTGCTCATTTATGTATTTTGTTGTTTTATTTGTATTTTCAGTGTGTTTCCTAAATGCTACACGTGTGCTGTCAAATTGATGTAGATATATTATTAATTTGCTTGTGTTTTGTGTTTGCATGTTTTTTCTTCAGTGGCAACGCATCTGCGCTCTGGCTAATGTACAGTGGGGGAAAAAACATTATTCAAAAAGGAAGTTGAAATAATTAAAACTAGTGGCCACAACACAAATCTATAGGATTCACAATTTCCCATTATACAGGAGAATCCTGTGTTTTTATGTTCATTGGCATTGGGGATGTCATTGAAACAATTGGCGAAACACATCCAGAAGCAGTGGTCCCAGTGGCCTCAAGCAGCGCTCAAAATTATCTCCAAGAATGTGAGAGAAACTCATGATAAACA
Organism: Acanthopagrus latus; assembly: GCF_904848185.1. Taxonomy (NCBI): domain Eukaryota; kingdom Metazoa; phylum Chordata; class Actinopteri; order Spariformes; family Sparidae; genus Acanthopagrus; species Acanthopagrus latus. The sequence continues at coordinate 1,079,158 of NC_051053.1, forward strand.
AGCCTTAATTAATCACTTCCATATCTTTCAAACAAGAACATACTGGCCAAATATGACACAAACAATTTGGAACACAGAGCATAATACGTTGTCAGGTTTTATGTTTGTATGTTTCCTGAAGCCAAAATGCTGACTCTTTGTCTTCCAACCAGACAGGATGATATAAACTTACACTACATGGAAAAGCAGAAACACAATATGACATAGGCTGCCTCACCTGGAGCCGGACAAAGTACTGTAAATGTGTCACTTAGGTGTTTTCTCTCAAGGATTTTGGATAAATGGGATTTAAAAATGAAAGAATCTTAATGCTCTTTTTTTCATGTCTGTAATTTATGATGAACAGACACATGCCCAAGACTAGCTTACATAAATATTTTCAGTTAGGATGAAGGAAATGTAATCAAGAGAAATCCAGCTGTTTCATAAGCAGCTGAACTGGGACAGAGCAGGAATATAGTAGATCAAATGAGGATAGGCAGCACAACATGATGGTTGTTGAAGATGATTAAAAATATAAACTATTCATTTGATAAGTAAAGTTGCTTCTTTTCACATTTACAATTAAATCAATGTGTAATTGCATGCTTGCATTGCAACTGTTTATATAAGTGAATGACAAAACGTATTAAGAAAAGTGTTGTTATTGCCTCACTGAGAAAATGACAGTAGTAAATTTGTAGACGAAATGTTGCAATTACAAATCCAGCAGGTGACCAAACACTTTGCAATGAGCAAACAGAGGTCTGACACAAGCAACTTCGACATGCTTTATACACATAGCAGTACTGTGTAGTTGTAAAGCAAATGGCTTCTCCTGATTGCACGGAGAGATAAGAGATTGTGGGATTAGCTGTGCAATCTTTGCATTGACCCCTGCATACCCCAAACTCCACCCACCCATTATACTGAAAGCACACATATTTTGCATTATGATTGATTGTTGGGTCACTGATATAGATACATTGTCTACAGTTTGCGCTCTGAACAGTTTTCAGTCTATGGCAGATGCGTCTGCTGGTGTGATCATTGACAGTATAAAAAAGTGGACAGAACAATTGTGACGTCACCCGTAGGTTTCTGTACAGCCAGAATGAAGCTGGAGAGGGGTGGAGCATGGGCGGTGCTTACATGAGCAAGCAAGTTAAACAAGCACATCCACCTGGAAGCTAAGCTGAGGGTAACAAGTGACCTATGGACATACATCAAGAGAAGCGAATGTCACCTCATGTTATTGCAGTGGGTTTGAACGTAAGATTTGTTTGCGTGTCTGTGGTTGTGTTCACTTTTGTCACTGATAACAGTAGCACTTTATACTGTACTGTACAGATACTGTGTTTAACTGGTATCCTGCAGTGTCTTTTCTCTTACCAATCTTCTGCAGTACATACCTGTAAAGTACATTTCTCTTTTGTTAAGCAGTCAAATAAACATTAAAGGTACCTCTGGAGCTTGTTGCTACAGACAGACTGAAAAGCAAGAGTGAAGTCAAATCAACTTTTTAAAAAGTTGAAAAAGTTAAAACAAAATTAGGCTCTGTCCTCTTCTCAACTCTGGGTGTTTATTCCTCCAGTTTCCATTCAATAGGCTTTATTGGCATGACATTTTAAATGTGTTGCACAATCACTACAATAAATAACAATAATACAATTCAACAGAACAAAATCAATAACTAAACAGACAAAAGATGAAACAATATATGTACATGTAATATAAGCAATACATATATACATACACACATATACACATATATACATACATATATAAATATACATATATATCCATATATACGTATATAGCAAAGACATAACATTTATGTAAGTAAATATAAATGTATAGGTAGCACAAGCAATAAAGCTAGCATTAGCACACGAAAACAATGTGAGTGTCAGTTTACTGACAACAAAACAAATAACAAAAGCATATCTACTGATGATGGAATAAAAAATGAAGAGATGTTAATAGACGGGATAATGCAAACAGTGATAATATAGATAAGTAAAATGATAATAAATTAATATATAAATAAATAAACACATAAATAAAATAAAATAAGGTAAAATAAAATAAAAAATGGTGGCGGTGGCAGTATAAATGTCTATCTGTCTATATATCTATGTCCTACTGGTTGTCTCTGTTCTTGTGGCAGGAAGTGACATATTTAGCAGCCAACACTGCACATTCTTTCTTTTCCCCCAGAATGAGGGGTCATTTCTCCCTTTCTGTCAAACCCCAAATTCGGGGCAATGTTTTTGAAACTGTGGAAGGAATTCCTTTCTAATGTGTCTGTATTTGTGACACTGTGTTAGAAAGTGTAGTTGTGTTTCTCCAGCTCCCTCATCACAGTGACAGCACAGCCTGTCCTCTGTGCAGCAGGTCTGATGGTGTCTGTCCTGTTCTACTGTCAGACTGTGGTCACTCTGCACACTGTCACTGTCTCTCTCAGGTTCTTATCAGTTACTATGGTTAGCTACTCTGCCACAGTATACTGTCTGTTTAGGGTCAGATATGTTTCCAGTTTGTGTTGTGAGCGTGTAATATCATTCCAATAAGTTATGTATTTTTCTTTTTCTTCAGTTATAATTTGGTTAGGTCTAATCTTCTGAGTGAGAGAGAATTTTACTCTCTTTTAGAATTTTAGAAGATTTTACTGATCACTTTTGCATTCTTGTGTCAGGCTCTGACCTAAATAGCAGACATTTTAATTCCTCATGAACCAGCTAGCAGCCTTAGAGCCCTTCTAACTGTCCCAAAGTCGTGGCTAAAAACTAAAGGTGATTGTGCCTTCCTCATCAGGGCCCATTGGCTTTGTAACGCCCTGCCTGAAGAGATAAGGATCATTAACTTCTTTTAAATCACTTCTTAAAACCCATTTTTATAGACTTGCTTTTGTGTGATGTCGTCCCTTTGCTTTCGCTACTGTTGAAGTTAATTCTATTAAATGATTTGTTTTGTTTATTTCACCTATTTGATCTTTATTATTATTTCTGTGTTTCAGTTATTTGTTTCTAATTGTTTAGCTGTAAATGCCATTTATTTCATTTGTCCTTTGCAATTTTATACTAATATGTTTGTTCTACCTCCTTCTGCTTTGTTTTGTTAAAGCACTTTGTAAACTGTGCTTTTCAAAAGTGCTATATAAATAAACTTTATTAATATTACTATAATATCAGTGACTCGATTTAGTCTGCTGAAGCCAAGCAGACTATTCACAGCTAGCCGTCACTCAAAGCTATACATAGGTGGGTCTTAGCCACAGCAGTGTATGTACCATGGACTCGAGCAGCCAGTGACAGAAGCAGTTAATAGCAGTTCCCTTTGCACCCTGAAAGCTGTACTCCATACGTTTATGGCTGACCACTCGACCAAAATATATGCTCATGTGTTTGCTGTAGATTAGTAGATCATTTCTGCTAAGGAAAAATCTATTGTAATCACATATACCACAGTGAGTGAGTAGGTGGATCTGAACAAACTTGGGGGAATGAAAGGCCATTTTTACCAGACATATTGCTAGAATACATTGAGCTTGTTACATGTAATTTGTTAATTGCCTTACATTATTTTTTGATTTAGTTAATCTGATCTAGCGATTGTTTTAGGATTTTACCAAAACAGTTTCTCCCTGTGTATCTATGCCCTTCATCATTCATACGTGTTAATTGTCTAATAGTTCATGGACCAACTCCAGGACTTATGTTATAAAGGTAGCTTGGAGATATGTTTCACTGGTAAGATCAACCCAGAGTTCAGGAAAAGACTAAATACGATGGATAGGTGTATATACTCCCCCTGGTATTAACACCATATGGATGATGCAGGGAGGTATTAGGTCAAACAAAACCTAAATTATTAAATATTAGTACTGCAGATGCTCATGGGGGCTTTTCCGAGTTATACTGACTGGACTACGGGGACCCAACTGCCACAAGAACCGCACATAGAATAATTGCGTTGAGACCAGTAGTGAGCGATCAGTGTGAGACTGTCTCCTCATAGGAGACACGGGCCGTGCTTTCGTCATCGACTTGGCGCAACCAACCTTTACTCCACTACGGATACCTTTGTCCCGCCCTTAAATCGCTGTGACACTAAAGTGATATTTCCTGTTTTAAATCTTTCCTGTCATCCGTTTTGATCAAGAAAGCAATACACGCGTTAAAACGTTTTTAACTTTAATTCCATGTCTAGTATATATCATTTTAAAGCCCTGTATCACGCTTTAGTTTATCGGTTCAGTAGCCTGTCAATCAATACTCCGTCTTCATGCTAGGCTGAGACTCCAGAGCTTTTCCACGTCAGTGTGTTTACCAAGACTAGATTGACAGCTGCGGGAGGAGTTAAATTTATTCTCTTATGGAGCATCTCTTTGAACAGTGAACTAATCAGCGATTCTTGGCAATATTACGTTATTATGCAGTGGAATGTCCGGAACTTCTAGATTGCCTTTTTGTCGTAATAAACTCAACTTTGGTCCTCTCCATTCACTGTTGACCGGCTAGCCTGCTAGCTTGCCAGGCTAGGCTAGCATAAGCTACAGCAGGACTCCATCTTTGAAATAGCAGCCACACACAGGTAATACATTTATTTCTAGAGTGCTAGAAAAGCGTGTTCGAATACCTTTCAGCAATTGTTTTCATTTATTGTAATATCGAGACAAATGACTGTTGTCCGAGAAGACAAACGCTGAAGGCATATCTCACAACCCTTAGCTGGGTGACACACTAGCTTGTTGAGCTAGATAGTTAGCTAGATGTCGGGTTTGTGGGTTGGTAATTGGTCTTGTTAATGCAGGGAACGTGCGTTGATAGATGTGTACTGGATAGTAATCATATTGTGGTTCCGTGTGTCGTAGTGTCTTTGTTCGTCCTAGAGGACTGTCTTTAAAAAAATCATGTGGTGGAGAGCTAGCCTGTTAGCTTTGTCCATGAGCAGATGCTACCATTAACGTCTTGTTTGATCTAATTTGATAGCGAATAGCTTCCTCCAGCCCAGACTGGCTGGTATCACTTGCTTTTCGTGTATGACACTATAACAGTATGTTGCATTCGAAACACACGTATTGAGGGTTTCACTGTGACTAGTTCGGAGTCTTGGCTAATTCTGTATTTCTGACCAGTTACAGGGAGATGTGTTGTGACATCCAGCTGGTCCTTATCAAAAACCATACGTGAGCAACCAGCTGTCACTGATATCTGACAGCAGTGCAGGAAGTCAAGAGGTTACTGAACAAAATGCATTGATTCATGCTCCATATCGCTAACCTGACCACCAACATCACAAGAAAAGCTCTTATCATGCAAAGACAGGTTCTACAAAAAATAATCACTTTCCAAAATAAACTCTTTGATGAACACTATTAAATCGGGATATGTGATATTCTAAGCAGTAGGGAGGGCCTTTTGGCCTCTGAGCTGCCATTTGAAAGTAGTACAAGGTACTGATCTGGAGTGGAGACATCAGCTCATCATCAAACTCTGCCGAAGACTGATAATAACCATTCATTTGAATGAGGTGTGTTGGTAGAGTGATTACATAATGAGGACATTTGAGTGTCATGGTTGGACAGTGTTACACTGCTACTACAAGAATAATATTTTTATTGATTATTTTTTTGATCAAATGACAACAAAGAACAATAAATTCAGTGTTGTGTTTGATTTTTAAGTCAATGAATGAGGACAAGGATATAGTGTGACATAGATGTATGACAACATTCTTACATATCTAAAATTGTAATACAGTTTCTACTTTTTTTCCCCAGGACTGACTTATTACCTGTCAGTGAGTAAGTGAGTGCTAATGTGGCAAGCGAGTTGGACGATTTACCAGCCTGCTGTTGCATTTCACTTTTCCTAGCCATTCAGACAATCCTCCTTGTTGAGCCCTGTGGTTAATCAAATCAAAATCAAAACGGTTTTATTATATAGCCCAAAATCATAATCACATTGCCTCAGTGGGCTTTACAACCTCCACAGAGGAGAAGAGATGGGAGAAACCCCAGGAAGAGCCACAGTGGAGGAGTCCCTCTCCCAGGATGGACAGACACGCAATAGATGGCACATGTACAGAGCAGAACAACAAAAGCACAATTTACATTTGCATTGACAGAATATCTGATACAGTTCATATTATAAATGTAAAGTGATTGGATCCAGGAGACGACTGAGCAAACAGAGGCATCGCCAAGTAGTGCCCGAACCACAAGACCTCCTCTCTGCCATGATGACCTGGACGAGGGCGGTACACACAAGAACATTAGCAGTAAAAAGAAAACATCAGAGTGAATAGGCATCAAATTTTTACTAAACTACAGATTTACAGAGACTAAATGTAAAAGAGTAAAACAGATGAGAGCAATGATCCACATCTATCAAAATGTGAGGCAGCAGCAGCCAGGATAGAGAGAAGGTCCCAGGAGCCCGTGGTCCATCAGAAGGGAACCTGAGTGAAAAGCGAGGAGGAGGAGGAGGAGGCTATAGAGAGTGGGGACTGTAAACAAAAACAGACGTTAGAGAAATGCGATATTAATCAGAATAAACAGATTGTTTCTTGTTGGCAGGACAATGAGAATTCTAATACTATATATAAGAGACTCATTGAGACCAAGACCGACCCTCTGAAGGTACATCCCGGGTGAAGACCTATTTATATGACAGTCTTATCAGTTATAAGCCTATCCCTCTGTCCCTCTATCCTGGCCTCTACCTTTCATACCATCTTCCTGGATATTTTGAATAGGCTGCTCACTGAATTTAGAATAAGATGGCTTCAACAACTAAGTCACCACACTCATAAATCTTCCTGTAAGTAAGAGCATTGTTCAGCACAGCATTCATGACACAAGAAAAAAAGGTTAATCCAGCCTCTTTGAGTTATGCTGCCTGTCAAATATGAACAGCATGTCATTTCTCTTCTGTTTGGTTATCCATAATGGTTTTAGGTATTGTCAAGGTACACATGGACATTTGCTGTTCTCTTCTTAGATTCTGTATTCATTAGAGGGTAAGAGTTCATAGTTTACCTTTAGCTTGGGAACTTAATTTTCGTGGCAGTGTTTGAGATTTGTACATTGGATATATACAGTCTAAAGGATTGTTTATCAATTGCTTCAAGTACATTCCTTCCTCTTTCTGTGTTTATGTATTTATTTATTTATTTTTAACCTTAACTTTCCACCAGATGTGACATCACAGGTCTGTAAGTGCTCATGTAGGCTTACCCTTGTTACAGCGTCACTGTCTCCAGAACCAGATGTCCCGTCAGCAGCACAGCTCCTATACCAGGCTGACTTAAATCAAAAATTCAATTGACAAAAAGGTTTTTAAGGAGGCTTCAATGAGGAGTATGCAGGAAGAAAATGGAAAATGGTTGTTTTTATTTAGTGAATCATCTTGTAATTTCCTCTGTCCAGTGTCGCTTTTACAGCCCATAGTGAAACCACAAAGTTCACTGCTACTGGAGGCCTTAATGTGTCAGTATAGATGTCATTTCATAGATATTTCAGATCTTACACTGTGGCTGATTCTAATAAACTCTAATCATCTATAACTCGCCTCTAAACGATGATATCCAGATATGATAATTTTGTATGATACGGTAATATAGAATAACTTTTAAATGCTAATATAGAATTATGTAGCTTTAATTTCTGCTAGAACCAACTTCTTCTTGTATTTTTCTCTAAGAAAGGCAGCATGGTGGACAAGAATATCTACATCGTCCAGGGTGAAATTGGTGCTGTTGTTGGAGCCATCAAGAGGAATTCCAGATGGAATACCCACACTCCATTGGTAAGTAAAACTACATGCAAATTTTAACTGACTGTAGGTTAGATTTGTTAAAGATATGAAAACTAAGTGGTGGTAACAACCAGATAATGGTAAATTAGCCAAACTGCATGAAGAACGTTGCACTGATATTTCAAGGGTCAGTATATCTCTGTTCAAAATTACTCTGATGGAAATTATAATTTTATGGACACTTTTCCCTGTAAAGTCCTCAATAACTGATGATCACGGTTTACTTCTGTTTTCCACTTAGTATTTGTATTCAGTGGATACAAGTGTAGAAGGGACATCATGTAGTAAGTTTATGGACTTAATTTAGAATTTTATTTTGTTGTGGCGTTAATGACATAATTAAATGTATTCATGCGCTGTGTTTGTTTCCAGTGTACACTTGACAGCCTTATCATGAGAAGAGCAGTCACAGAGATGTAGAAATAAAGTCAAATTAGAATAGAGAAACACTTCTTTCAAATTTCATTAATTTTCCTTTTGTATGTCAATAAAAATCACTCAAACTTTTTTGAAAGTGCTTATCAAATCTTGCAGCCGCTTCCTTTGAAGCCATGTTTGCAACATGGATGATTGATGCTGGTGAGCTGATAACTTATTATTAGGGATATTGACCTGGCTCATTGTACTAATCATTACACAAAAACAGTATAGCTATTGTGTCTTCGAGCACTTGCAAAACATTTTTTGACGAAGGTTGTTATTTGTCTAAAAACCCTAAAGCTAAAAGTTATGCCTTTCAGCTGCACCACGAATTATCCCTCAGTTATCCTCCTCTGTTCCGCTACCTCCGGCCTTGCTTTCACTCCACTCCACTTACTGATGAGCATACCAGTAAATGGAGACCAGAAAGCACTGGGAGTCAGAGAAAACCTCCATGTCAGGGCAGCAAAAGTGTTGAAAAAACTCAAAACTAATTCTAACTTGATGAGTCTTAAACCTGTTTATGAGATTTCTTGCTAACAAACAAAACTAAAGAGTCCTTGGTAAGATAAGATGGACTTGACTGACCCCTCAGTGGGAAAATTCACATTGTTGAAGTAGTGAATTATATGACATCAAATCTGTGTATACAGATCACATCAGAGTTTACACTAGACCTGACTAGACTGCCCTTTTAATATTTCCATTCATTATCATGTTCCGTTCATATAGAACAACCACCAGAAATAGTTTAAATCACCTCATATAGTCTACATTTTAACAGCAATAAAATACAAATACTATAAACACTAAGATTTGTTCTACACTTTCACAAATGGTGTAAAACATTTTAGCTGTTGATCTTTTCACTTGCTGGTCAGATACACAGGATACTGGCAAAAAGCTAACTTAAACCCTGGATCATTAAAATGATCTGATAACTGCAGTTCTGCCAGTAAAAAGAGGCAACTAACTTACACTAACACTTTGCACTTGGGCTTTCCCTTTCCACAAAAATCAAAAGAATTTGAAAATGACAAGCAACTCACTGAAACCCTTTTGCATGTGCTCAATCACAGCACATTACATTTTTGTTACTTTATTCACTTTACAGCGCATCTAACACCACAGTATTCCCTCTCTTCTGGCAATTCAATGTTGATTTTTTTAACAGCTATATTAACGGCTTCCTAGGTGCCTGTCATTATTTCCTTGCTTCTGTCTCATCACCGATGGCCTTTTAACGATCTTCTGGTGGGGGGGGTGCCTGCTGAAGCTGAATGCAGAATGACATGCAGTTAAACTGAGGTTGCGCACACTAGGACTGTAATCGCAGAGTCCACGGGGCGATTTATTGGTCGATACATTCTGGCTCGAACAAAATTCTGATTCTGGTCAGTTTTTGGCGAGTTAAAGGAGAACTTAGGTTGATTTAAACATGCAGCTTCATTGCTCAAGCTACCCTTGACTTGCCTGCACCAAAGACGTGAACACATTTGGTCCAACCATTACAAGGCTCTGTGAACAGAGAGTTAGCATTGACAGCTACTTAAGTTAAGTTTCTTAACATGCTCCACATCTCACCCCAATAGTTATGAAACATCAGCAGACACCTTACAACACAGCACTGTGGCGTGTGTGACTCAAAATGAATAAAAAAAGTAGTTAAAACAGTGTGTTTGTGAAAGTAGCCACATACCGGTTTGTTGACATCCGTATCTTCCGGTAGCTAGACCAAACTAGTCAATCCATCGAACGTGTGCTCAACAGGCTTAACAGGCTATTGTAAGGCTCAATGCTCATGACAGGCTGTAACATGGACATGTACATTATGAACAGTTTCCCCATGCTGTTAGCTGTCAATGCTAACTCTCTGTTCACGGAGCCCTGTAATAGTTGGACCAAATGTGTTCGTGTCTTCGGTACTGGCAAGTCAAGGGTAGCTTGAGTAATGAAGCTGCATGTTTAAATCAACCGAAGTTCTCCTTTAATCACATGCTGCTATGGCACATTTGACTTCATCAGGAGGAAAGTGCCATGTGCTAATGGGTGAGCTTTCAGAGCACCCCTGTTTCACAGGTAACAGTGTGTCTTCAGAACACCCCCTTGATTGAAGAACATACTAGAATGCCTTGGTCCGGTGGTTTGTTAAATATTTATTTAGTTTGGCAGCATTTTATGAAAATAGAACATGGAGAAAAAGTCAAATGCAACCTTTGCAGACAACAGTTTGTATATCACAGCTTGACTACAGACATGGCATATCACCTACAAACGGTAAGCTAACTTGTGTGTGTTAGGTTGCTCTGTCCATTTTAAGTTTATGAACATATCAGAATTGGCACATTTCAATGTTTTAGTCTAATAATTGTTTTATAACTATAGGTGCACCTGCCCGTAACGGCAGCATCCCCTAGATAGACCCAGACCACGCTTGGGCTATGATATTGCGCAGATTCACGTGATGCAAAATGCTGCCAGACAGACTTGAGTGTGTTTATTAATTCATTCATTTAAATAAATCAATTTCAGTGCAAAATAATAGGGTCAAAAACGATTTAATCTAAAGTAATACACTACTTGTCTTTATGTTTATTTTTAATGAATTATTTTTAGTTAACCTTATTTATGTTGAACCAAGCAGCTCCGACGTAAAGCTGCACCAGCGTGTCAATTCATACAACACGCGGCCGGCATTGCATATCCAAAAGAGGCGTAATGGTGCACATCATGACTTTGACATCTATGTTTTTTTCAACATGTTTCCTCCTGGTGTCCACTTGTCAATCTAAATATGTACCCACTGACTGGTTATGGTCATAAAGATGCTGTTATAATGTGGTGTGATTGAGATCCTGACCCACCATGTTACTTTTTTCTCTCTAAATTGCATGTTTGGTCCTTTAACGTTGCTTTGTGGGACATTTCTCTTTCATTTGATGAATGAAGGATCTGTTCAGTTATCAGACTGTGAGCACTATCAGACCAGCACACTTCTGATCTGGCCTTTCGCTTCATCACACTGACGTTACTGTACCTGCATCTTCTTCACGTTTTTCCACCTCTTCTTTCCATCTTTTCCTTCACTGGCTGCTGGATGGTTTCAGTCCGTGGGACATTGTGATTCTACAGTATCTGTAAATCTCTCTCTTGGTCTTGGGGTCTCGGTCCAGTCAGATTCTGGCAGCTCGCCTCTCGACCCACCCCCCACAGAGAGGGCAGGTACAGCGCAACGTTTGGAGGAACCGGGGTTCTATCATTTTTCCCTGCGACCTGCCTGTGTCCTACGTGACATCATTTCAACATCATTTTTTACTCGTACCTGTAAACTTGAATTTGTGTTCACAGTGAAGACTTGGTAGTCATAGAAATTAGAGTTGTAGTCACAAGTCTTTGCACTCACAGCTTTTAGATTCATACTCACATAAAAACAATCCTAACCCAAATAGGGCTGGGTATCAATCAAATGTTTTCGATACCGATACCGATACCGATACCGATACCTTAATTTCGATACCGATTCCTGAACGGTACCTTTTTCGGTTCCAATTTTATTTTTATTCTAGAAAGAAAAAACATTACCACATACTGGAGTTTATTTCCCAAGATCATTCCAACTGAAAATTTAACAAGAACAAAAGTGCACACCATCACACACACGCACACGCACACGCACACACACACACACACACACACACACACACACACACACACACACACACCTAACAGTTTTTCTTCAGAAAAATCAACATATCAGCCTTCTCAGGGGACAGACAAGCTCTTTCCTGGCTGATGGTGTCCCCAGCGGTCGAAAATGTGCGCTCAGCAGGAGTGGACGATGCCTGCACACACAGGTACTTGGCTGCCAAGTCAGACAACAGTGGCAGAGTGTCCCTAACAGTCCACCACCAGGTTGCTGGGTTAACAGAGGTCAGTGTAGATGGCAGTCCTCTGTATCGCTGGATCTCCTCCTGGGCCTTCTCTGTGATGGTATGTGGCATCTCCTGCCGGGATTCCACTGCCATGTCCTCATCTGTAAACAGCTCCCCAAGGGCAGAGAGACCTGCTTTCTTCTGAAAATGACAAAAAGATCATCAGTGTAGATGCCAAATTAACTTTGTTCTCAAAATAAAATAAGGGGGAAAACAATAACATATTTCTACTTTACCTTTGTTGCCACTGCAACTGTAGAGTCTTCACCAGCTGAGTCTTCGCCACGGCTACCAGCTGTCCCTTCAAGGTCCTGCTCCATCTGCTGGACTTGGGTCGCTACACCTTTATTCTGCATTTAATAGGTTGTGGGAGTTAGCCTACATATAGGAATTAAAATGGAAGAGGAATAAAATGTTACTAATACTAAATAAAATGTTACACCTGCTGTGAGGTCCTATTTATCAGCTCCTTCTCCAGTCTGGTCCACACTTCGTCTGTCGTCTGTGAAGTGGTGCTGGAGTTTACCCAGGATGGGCAGAATCTGGCCCAAGGTTGGACTCCTTTCAGCAGAGATGTAGAGGGTTGAAGTGTATACTATCTTCATAACTCTGACAAACTCTTCTGCCTTTCTGTAGTCATCATCAGTAACTCTCTCCAGCCTACAAAAATACACATTGATTGATCACAGCCCAGCATTCCAATGGGTTCACATTAATAAAGTAATAGATCAGTGCCCCCCACCCCCCTCTACAATACCTGTCTTTCTCCATTGATCTTTTTAACTGAGGGTCCATGGAGGCTGCTTGAAGGGCAAGAAACTGCTCCAGAAATCGCTCCACCATCAAGAACAGGCTGTTCCATCTGTTCTTCACATCCAGAATAACAGCATGTTCAGGAAGACCTATGGAAAGACAGTATACAGTACATTATTGTGTATTTATAGTATTAGTAACAGTTCAATAACTATCTCTCTCACTTTTCTCAATTTTGGACTACATTTAGTCTATTCTGACTTCTTACCAAGAAGACGCTGCTTCTCTTTAAGGACAGGTTTAGCCAAACTGCTTCACTTCATCCACATCACCATGGCCCGGATTCTTCCTGCCCACCTTGCAATGGCAGGTACTGTGTAAAGCTTTTGAGCTGCTATATTCAGCGTGTGGGCAAAGCATCCGATCTTTCTGATGCTCATTTTTTTAACGGCAACATCCATATTAGCTGCGTTGTCAACAGTGATTGCTACAACCTTTTCCTTCACATCAAACTCATCAAGAATATCACCTATCTCTTCAGCGATCACCTGCCCTGTCTGAGACGTATACACTGCCCTGGTATGCAGGATTTTCTCCTTCATTTCCCCTTCTCTCACATAGTGGACAGAGACAGTCAAGTAGTGGTCCTGTGCCACACTGGTCCACTCGTCCGCGGTTACAGCCACATCCCTGACGTCTTTCAATTCTGCCTGGACCTTTCCCTTCTCAGCCGCATACCAGGCAGGTATGAATGTGTTTGCCAGCATGTCTCTGCGGGGGGGCTGATACCTGGGGTTAAGGACTCTTGTCATCTCCCTAATTGACATAAATTAAAACACAATACAATAAAATAGTTAAATCTTCTCATTGCTTGAAAAGACACAACTACAAAAAAATACATCTAGGCTTGGTTTAGATATAGATCATATGATTACAGACACATATAAATAAAATGATTTATTCATCAACAATATCCTGTATAGACAACTTACCTCCACCATGGAGCCTCCATTGTGGAAAATGGTAGCAAACCTTTCACCACAAACTGTGTCACTGCCCTGTGGCACTCAGCTTGTTTTTCTTTTGTCATTTTAGCTTTTTCTGCTAGTGTGAATGGATTTACACAAGCTGCCTGCCTTTTCCTCTTCACATCAGGGACCTGGCCAGAAGCTGCAAAGGTTTTGCACTTTTAGTTTTGAGGCTAGCTAGGCAGGGGTGAACAGCTTTCATACCCAATGACGGTGCACATTTTAAATGCAAGCAATTTAATCACTTTTGACTTGGCTAGCTGCTAGTTACATATCCATAAACAAAAGTTACTTGCTAATGTCCTACAGTGGCCCACTGTTAATATGCACAAACTTGCTACAAGCTAGCTAGCTCCTACCTCGACAAAAAAAGCAGTTCAACGGAATTCGTGGAACAAACTTACCCGATGAAATATCAGATCAGACACAGCGCTGTGCTCAGTACTTTCAGATGAATCCGAGTCTGGTCGTAAAACGTCCTGTAGAGAGGTGGTGGGTGCAGTCGATGTCGCGGATGTGGTTGTGGAAGATGCAGAAGGGGGTGTGTGAGAGAAGACGGTGCAGCTCTCTGCTCTCAAATTTATTCCATGCACTGTCAAATGCTTTAGCATATTTGAAGTGTTGCCTGATTTGCAGGCGATAGTCTTGTCACATATATTGCACCGCACATTATTTGAGTCGGTCTTGCAAAAGTATAACCATGCTTTCGACTTGGGCATTTTTGTAGTGTTTTGACGACTCCGCAGCTAACTTTAGGTGAAGCTCGCGTTGCCTGTTAAGGAGGGGGCGTGATCAGAATGTGTTTTTCATGCACGTGGGCGTTTCAGCCAAGCTCAGGTGGCATTATCAGGCCATAAGCATGCAGGCACATATTGGAGCTACGCGTGATTATCCTCTGGGTATCGAAACGTGGAACCGAAAAACAAGACATATTTCGATACCCAGAAGAAGCTAAACATTTTGGTCGGTGCCATGAAGGAACCGAATTTCGGTGCCCAGCCCTAAACCCAAACAATTTCTCAAACTTGCGTATATGACAGTAGAATTTTGTCTACACCAATTTTATTGACATACAAATGTTGTAACATTACAAATACGAATGGTTAGAATCATGCACACTTCTTTTTGATAGCTATCTTACTCCATACTTAACCAGTATTGTAAAGTGTAGAAAATAGTCAAAAGTAGAAGCACCCTGTCAAAATGCTTGATAATTTATTGACTATAGGTCCAGGTCTGTTTAGGAAGGTGCCTGGGTCTGGACTCGGACTGCAGTCCACTTGTTAGTGATTAATTCAATAAAAAGATTGATCCAGGAATTTTCTTCCACATTCTTTAATGTTACAAGATAAGACAATCTTAAATTATGGGCTAAGCAGTCACGGGTGGTTTACATTCAGACATAGGTCTGTTGAGTTTCATTTTGGATTAGGCTTGATTGAATTAAGGGGGAATGTTGGGCCTTGTCTGAAGTATGCACTGAGTACTGAGTGCTAAAGACTTCTCTTACCACTGTTATACAGACAACACCCAACTATTCTTCGCTTTCTCCCATCCTCCTCCAACACACAAGTTGTGACGTGTATCTCGGATTGTTTGGCAGACATCTCCGTTTGGACAGCTCACCTCAAACTCAACCTTAGTAAAACTGAACTGAACTCTTCTGCCCTTGTATGGACCTGTCAGTCACTGTCGAGGATGTATCGCCTTCGTTGATGGCGAAGAACCCGGGCGTAATCCTCAACAACGGACTGTCCTTTGCCCCTAACAGCACTGCTGTGGCCCAATCCTGCCGATTTGCCCTCTTCAACATCTGCAGGATCTGGTCTTTCCTCACAGAAGATGCAATACAGGTTCTGGTCAAGCACTGGCTGTCTCCTGTCTGGACTACTGTAACTCCCTCTTGGCTTTACTCCTAGCCTCTGCGACTTAAACCTGTTGCAGTCTCCAGAATGCTACAGTGCTCCTCATTTACAATCTACCCAGATTCGCTCGTGTGAGTGAGGCCCCTCCTCTATGACCTCCACTGACTTCTTGTTGTGGCCCACATCCGATTCAAGATGATGGGGCTGGCCTTCAAGGCTGCCAACGGAACTGCACCTGTGTACCACCAAACACTTGTCAGACCTCAGGTGCCAGCGAGAGCACTTCATTCTACTACATCAGCTGGCCGGCTGGTACCCCAATCGCTGAAAGCAAACAAAGCCTGCTCAGTGAAGTCGCAGCTCTTCTCTGTTTTGGTAACTCAGTGGACTTCCAAAAAGCATGACTCCGTCCCAACCCCCTTTCTCTCTTGTGAGAAATGTACTTATTGTAAATTGCTTTGGACAAAAGCACCAGCTAAATGCCCTAAATGTTAATGTAATAAATATATAATTATATGGCATTGCTAGCTGGTATAACTTCTGCCCCTGGTCACAACTATCTATTTACCAGACGTCAAATCATAGATAATAGATATGAGATTGTTGTCCAAATGCAGAGTTTCTAATCTCAGGTTATATTTCAGATGTCTAAAACAAGATTTATTTCATGAAGCTGATAACTGCATTAAAAATGGTTGTAGTGTTGTCTTCTAGAGCCAGGACTGAGAATGCAATGCAATGTTGTTCTTAACTGCAGTAGAAGTTGTTAAATCGGTCAAGAACCAACAAATTGTTGTTACAAATAGTTCTACTAATACAGTTTGGAATCAGCCATTTCTGTTTTTATGCAGAACATTCTTCACTGTGCTTATCACTAGAAATGGTGAGTTTAATACCACACATTTAACTTCATGTTCTTATCATGTTCTTTCTCTGCACAGGATGAGGAACAGGACCCATTACTTAACAGCTTTGGTCACCTGAAGGAAGTACTCAACAACATTAAAGGTATGTAGGGCTGTGGTGATGTAGGTTATTCATTGATATTAACTTTATCTTCAGTATCAGAAGACAGTAAAGGTAAATGTTAGGTGTAGGAAAAGTGCAAGTGTGTCTTACAAGTGATAGGAGACGATGTAAGGCCATGCAGATGCTTTATAATGCAGTATATCACATCTTTAGATTAATTAATGACACTTTCATTGTTTCACACTTATGTTGTTAATTATGGTCAAGAAACGTTTGAAACACAAGTCGTGAATGAGTTTGCTCTTGTAGATTGTCATTTTAAGTTGTGTGTCACAGATTGATGATAAGCTGTAGTCCATTCCAGATTTATAAAATGGATTAAAAATTATTTTTGTATTGCTGTCAGTTTCACAAATACAGGCCAAAGTGACTATGAGCATTCTAGTGGCCCCTCTTGACAAAAGCGTTACGACACCAGCGCCTGCTGTTAGAAATTTTTTTGCTGGCAAGTGCTGGCGGTGCTTGCATTTGTTTTGAGAGCAAGTGAAAGAGTGACTGCAGGATGGATTGTAATAGTATATGTACGTGATTTTGTACAATATATGAGATTGAGCCTGAGCACAGGCATCAATGATAAGTATTTAAAGATAGCAGATTTTTCTCTGATGGTCCCGTTTGCTGTTGCAGCCTTGTGACGAATCACAAGGCTGTTTCATAAACACTTAAAGGTTCCTTGTAGTCACTTTAATGAAGCACCATATAAACCCTGACCACTGGCCAGTTGCACTACAGTCCTCAAGCACATACAGAGCAGCTGCCCCGCACTAACCCTATAAAAGACTACATGTTGCGTCTCATGTTTAAGACCTGAAAGTTTTACTGCTTCATTTATTATGTGAATATATCACATTTCCACATGGTTTTAGCGTTGTGTCCTAATTTCAGCGATTAAATGATTGTCTGCATGATAGTGGGCTGTGGACTACTGTGATATCAGATATTATATCATTTTTGAAGCAAATATGTCAGGTGTTTCCAGATTCTCAGTTGTGAGGACTTGCTGCTTTTTTTCTCCAATGGCACAGAAACTCTCCGTTGATTGAACACCAGCACTGAGTGTGGTGACTGGTCGTTTGTGAGTCCAAGTGTGTGTAAATGCAGTGGTGCCCTTCTGACAGTCCCCGCTTTTCTGAGAAGGGCCGAAGCAGGCTCCGAGGACAATCCTGCATGTTGTCATCCCTTTGCAATGAGAGTCCTGGCAGCTCCAACAGCCCTAAGCTCCAGTTGTAGAATTCGGAGGCAACAGGAAAGATGCAACACATGGAGCTACATAGTCTGAGCCCCCACCGCTGCGGCCTCCCTCCAGGGAATGCTTCTGCCACTGAGATGGACAGGCACTGCTGGCTGAGGAGGAATTCAACACACTGGTTAACCCTCCTCTTCTCTTTTCCTCTCCCTATAAACCCCTTCAGCCTTCAAATCACCAAAAACCTATGTTCCTACAATTATTTGACCAGATTGGGAGTCGAGTATGAAATTGAAATGTTGTTTTCCCACCTTTTTTAAGAACATTTGCATGAAGTAATGAGTCCATGTCAAGGATGTTTGAAAGCCTTGGTGCATCCTTAAGCCCAGATCCCCTGTGCACCCAGTATCTCAAATGTAACATCCATGCCCTGACGAGGGACAAAATGGAGATCAAAAACCACTGTAGAGCTAAATTCTTTGCTTGACAGACTGATCAATTTGTTTTGTTTCTGTAGCAGCATAACAACCTAATACATCTCCGTTACTATATTGCTCATACTGAGCATTATTTTAGATGGAAATCTTGTGGGTGGGCTGTTGCGCGGCTGCTTTGAGGTTTCGCAGCAGCCCAGCTGTCTACTTAATGAAAGCACAGTAATTCAATTCACTCTGCTGTATATCTCAGCTTCCTCTAACAACAAAAGCCAACCAGCAAAGGAAATCTGAATTAGGTTTCTCAGGCCCTTTCCGTCTGTTTTCTCATGTTTTCTTTCTTTCCATCTTTTCTTTTGCTCTTTCTGTCTGGCTGGGGGTTTCACCGCTCTTGTTTTCGTGTTCTGTTGTAACTGGTGTGATTGACAGGACCATGTGCCAAAGAGCTGGAGAGTAGTGCAGCTGGAAGTATATCATCTGCAATTTTAGTTGGGTAAATATAGCAGGGAGTCTTGTCAAGCAGAGAGATAAATTGTTCTGGGAAAGGAAATGTTGTCTCTCTTTTCTGAAAGCGGGAAAAAAAGAAATCCTTCTACGCCTTGGAAATGGGAAAATGTGCTCCTCTCTTGACTCACAAACAATGAGGTTACAGATGAGGAAGCCTGGCCAATGATGGACCATATGTTGTGACGCCTCAGCTCCACCTTGCTCCATCAGCCACGAAAATCAGTCCCAGGAAGCATATTATAGCATAACATATTGAGTGCTTTCCACAGCATCTGTCTTTAAATGTGCACTGACTTGCAAAATAATTTGGAGTTTCTTTTCTTGGTTTTAAATGTACAGAACACAGTGATAGATTACCCCCATCTAGGAGGTGATGATTTCACCCATGTCTGTTGGTTGGTTGATTTGTCAACAGGATAACTGCTGAGAAGAGATTACATTAACCTATTGGTTTTTGCTTTTTTTTCTAAAATTGCTTGATATGAAGTTTTTTTTATATTTCTCAGGGAATAATGCATGGCTCTTGATGAAAAAGATCAGGTGCATTCAGAATGGCATCACTCTATGAGTGAGTACAATTTGATGTGGATCCACATAAAACTGTGGATTTAGTGCTGTTAGATATGTTTTATTTAATCTCGGTTTATTTATTACGCTTGATTTAATTGGACTAGAATCTTGGGCTTTGGTGGACGTATGCTCTCTACTGAGCACCATTCTATTGTTTTGAATAAAAATATGCTCCATGAGCAACAGGAATATACATATCAGATTTTTTATTGAGGGCCAAAATATTCACAACAAGCATTTTGGCTAATGATCGTTGTTTTAATGTTTGTTTTTCAGAGTAACGTACCAAAACGGCATTGAAAGCATACACCCCAAATCAAGCTAACTATTGTACCATTGTAACCTTTTGATCGTTAGCTACACATACACCTTGTTCCTTTTATTATTTGTTATTATTTTGTTAATATATATGTATCTTTTCCTGTGCTTTGTTATGTTTTGCATTATGATATCATTAGTAGTAGTTAAGTAGTAGTAGGACGAAAAAGCACTTCAGTTACAAACAAGCCATCTTTAGTACAAATTGTTTTTACGTTTTGATTTGTTGCCGCATTTCAGCGTGAACTCTTACTTTCAACCACAGAACATACTGGAAGAATGAAAGAAAGATTTCTTGTATTTGATGTTCTAACACGTAAAGCATTGTTTTGAGCTGCATATTGAGTCTTTCTCTTATCTGACATTGACAGGGGCTCTACCCCAGAGAGGATTGTCATCACACAGACAAATCTGTCTCAATCGCTTGTTGAATAATTCTGTGGATTTATTTCATTGTTTGACTATACCTCAGAGAGTACGAGAGTGTGGAGAACAGCCTTTCATTCTGACATACATTTTATTTCATCTCCTGCTCACCAATTTTTTTTTCAGTTGCACCTTTTTTATGCAGAAGTCACTGAGCCTCGGCTTCTCAAATCTTCAATTCTTTCCTTCCATCCTCCTCTCCCATCAACCCCCTCTGCTGCAGCAAAGGTCAGATTTTTGACAAGTCTGTAGAAGAAACAGTGTGCTCCTAAATCCCTTCATTTTTATTCATACAAATACAGGTTTAGAGTCTCTTGCAGCTCCCCAGATACAAAGCCAGAGTGGCCTTTTGACTGACAGCTTTCTTCTTTTCATCCAAACACTAACGAAATTCACCAGCACACCTCTAATTGACTTGAATCACCAGCACAGCACCAGAGGTAGATATCAGGGGGCATGGCCGTGGATTTGCCGACTGAACATTGCTGAGGATGATTCGATTACTCTCGGGCTGACCTTTACAATAATTATCCTGCTGTCCCAAAAGTAGAGCACAATATGGAGCTAATTTGCCATGGAAAAGTAGAATTATGAGGAAAATAATGTATTTTTTGTAACGTAATTTGAAGTGCCAACATGCAATGCTCATTGTACACACTCATTTACGTCATTTCTGGCAAAAAATGAAGGTATTCATTGGCACAAGTATAATAATACATCTGTTTTGAAATGTTTTCCTTTTGTTTTTACACAGCCTGATCCATACTGACAACCTCACTAATTCATTGCATTTTACTGTCATGTCAGTCATCAAGAGAGAATGCACACATGCCATCCCTCTCAGTCTTATGTCAAGGTCAAGCCTAAGTGTGTGTCGTTTCGGTTCCCAGCTGTGGTCAAGATGGCACTGACGGGTCTCCGGGGCTCATAGCCTGAGCGCTTGGGAACGCACCGTGGCCTTTTACCCCCCTTCCACTCTCTCACCCCTCCTTACTTCTTCCCTGCCACCTGATCTTCACACATATATCACTCCCAATTGAACCAGCCGAGGCAGCTGGAAAATGCTGAAGAGGAGGAGAGGAACCATAATTCATGTCGCTCAGCCACTTATGCAAATATGTTTACTCATGAGTGCATTCTCAGCAAGGAGAATCTGCCTCATGCCAATTCTTTACATGTCTGCCACGTGGCCCTGGTGTCCCATAGCTTTAAGCATGAGATCAGGGGTTAGGTTCGTAGACCTTATGTCAGGGTTATTTTTATGATGCGGTCAAAAGACAATGAACTGAGTGGCTAGAGTTAGTGTTCACGTTAATGTCTTGTCAGATTTACTTTGCCTCAGTGTTTTGTGTGCAGTGTATCAAGATAAATGAAAACCTTGATAGGTGTGCATGGCCATTCTCATAGAAAAATATAGCAGGGCTGCAAATAGGGGATTATTTCTGTCATTAATGATCTATGTGATTGAATTTTCATGATCACTCTACTGGTTTATAAACACACAATATCAAAACTGTATGACCTCACACTTTATTGGAGCCAAATACACTTCATTAAGTGGCTTATTGTATTCCAAAAACAGTCTAAAACTCAAAGCTTATCCATGTTTTATTATGAAAAACAAAGAAAACCAACAAATGATCATATTTTGAGATCTTCCTGGGTTCTTTTGCTCAAGGTTTTTGAGTTGAAACTTGAATTCAAACAATTATTGGAAAATGTTGATTTTCTGTCAAAAGCCTGATCGATTGATTTACTGAGGTTGTTTGAGCTAAAATATAGCTCAGTCAAGGTGACAACATGAGAAAAGGAATTGTAGAAGTGGAACAAACTGTCACAATGACAATGTCATGTTACACACAGTCACAATTTTGACTGATTATTTAGCCAAGTTATTTTATTGGCAAGGCTTTGTGAAAATCTAACTGGACTTCCCATTTATATTAAAAGTGGTGGTGGCTCCAGTTTTGATAAATGAATTCCCCAGAAATTACGCATGTGAGATGAGCACAATTCTTGGACCTCAATTTGGACCTAAATGCCATTGCAGTGGCTAAAGATGGACTTAAATCCTTTGACGTGAAATAATCAATTTGTTTTTGCATGCTATTTCTCATGGGTAAGTTCATGTGAGATTCAATTCCACTCAGTGGATTCCCCACTCAACAGGACAACATCTAAACTGTAGTCAGTTTAGATTAATTTATCGTATGATATACTCTGTCATATTGTCTGAGGGGTTGGTCTTTCATCAACCCTTAATTAACCTTGTGCAAAAAGCTTAGTTAGAATACAGCAAGAAAACCCCAAACCAACAAAAAAAATAGCAAGAACAAGAAGAGTGTCCAGTTGTAAAAGGGCGGGCAAGTTGTAATATTAGTTAGAATAAAGTGTAAAATTTTCTTTGATGCACTCATATTCACAATATGCAGTGAGTGTAAATCCTGGAAGTTGCTGGATGAAGTTGGGTAACATGTCTTATGAAAATAAAACATTTTGAATGATCCTTTATCCAAACAAGAATTATTCAAGATTTGAACTTCCATTTTAGATGAATTAAAGTAGGCAGATGCTCCGTTATTGACTGTCCGTATTGATTTGTTTTTACATTATTGGCATTCTTTGGACGGCAAAGGAAGAATTTACTTGTACAGGGAAACATGTTTCCTCACTGTGCATATGATTATTGAATCTTGAATCTGACTTCTGAGAGTATGACTAAGGTCTACATTACTGTCAAATGCCATGGAGAATATAAATATGAGCTGCATTATGCGTATAGTTGAGATTGACTGTTGGGAGGCGCAACCTTATACAGTGGCTTTGGCCTACTGGTTGTAAAAGTCCCCATCAAAAGAGCCATGATTAATCGGATTTGCGTCCCCTGCCCAGACAGGCTGCCACCTAGTGCTGGTTAGTAACTGTAAATCTTGCCAGTTAACAGTGCCCTAACCGGGGACTGACAGGCAGGGCTTAGGCCCAGTGTGAAGAGAGGATGCAACTGTTGTCCTGTTTCAGAGGCTCTCAACAATGTGGTGAGTGGATGGAGAGTCCCAGCAGAGGGCTATTAATCATGCTGGTCGGGGGGTCTGTTGGAAGGAAGGGGGGTCGGGCTCAGGCTAAGGGTGAGATGGAAGAAAGGGTTGAGGGTGCTGTGGAGGATCTGGATGTGCTGACAGGAACAGTGGGCAAGATCCGAACCAAAAAAAACTATTCCCCCTCGGGGGGGCTGGGTCAGTTCTTGGACACAACAAATGTGCTCTGCATTCACACTAAGGCCCCCAACATGCATGGAGGATTTTCTGACAATTTTGAGCTTGTTTAATCAGATTTAGCATCATATAGCCCTTCATTGATGCAAAAAGTTAACTTATTTGCACAACAATTACCAGTGCCTCTTGTCACCATCTAAACTAAGTCAATGATAAAGTTGGTCACTTTAACCTGATTGCATCAACATTATTCATAACTGCTCAAATTGTTATTAGCAAGAATAATGTAGAGGCTACATTACCGTACTTTGAATGGTCTTTGTTGCTTTAAGCAGCTTTTGATCACAATCACAATACAGTTATCACAGTTGCCTATAGTGTCGGGCAACTTCCAAAATGTAATGTAATACATATTACTGATACTTTCATTTCAAACTAGTAAGTTACTTTATAATATTAATGTCTGTGTAGAGTAATTTTTTTCTGATTTCTTTTGCGTTACTCTCACCAAAATAACTGCAGTTCCTCAAATACTATTAAAACGCCCAACTTTACAGCGGAAATGTACATATTTAAAAACTGGAATGAAAAATGCTTTTTTGTCTATACCTCATTTCCCTGTTCATCATAATTGAAGGGTGGGCACATTTTTATATAAGTTGCTTGTTTAACTTATATTAACACCATGCATCAATGTTACAAATAATTAGTGTTACCACTTTGAGTGAGAGCTAGCAGTAAGCCATCTGCTTGGCTACACCTCAGCTAATTTTTTGGGTGTTTGTGCTGTTTGGAAAGTTTTTCCGGTGAAATACTGGCAAATAATATGGCTTACTGTGTGGTAAACTGGACTAACAGACTGGAGTGGAGGCACAGACGCCAGTGTATTGGATTAACAAGCATCCGTGTTTAAATGGCAGACAGCAATTCTTCTCAACGGGATAGCTATCTGGAGGCGTAGTGTGGATAAAACTGTATGAAACACTGGCTGGGGATGTGTTACTGGGCATAGCTACTGCAAGATTGTAAATGAAATATTTTAAAGTACTCATACTGCTTAAAATAATATATAACTATAAAAACTTGCTTTTGTAGTGCGTTACACTGAACATTAGATGGCCATTTGCAGAAAAAGTGAACATGTCCCAAAATATAGGTTTACTGTCAAAGTGGCAGTGACATTGAAACATATGACACACAAAAGTCATACTCCATGAGGTAAGTCAAGCTGGAAAATGAAGGCCAACAGTAAAATTATCATCAGAAATATCTGTAAACATCCATCAGTTCACACATGCACCTCCTGCTTTAACTCATTTGTTGTAGTTAATCACACTTTAAGTCTTCCTGTGCAATGACTGATTATAAGTGACATGATGATGCTCTTACCTTCATTTTTAACTTCAATAAACAAGACAGCTAACAATCATAAAAAGTCTCTGACCACTCTTGTCTGTTGCGCCTCTCAGCAGTTAGCTTTCCTTTCAATGAGCACAAATTTGTCATTGAGAATATAGTTTAGGCCATTATGAGCAGGGTAAATGGTGCTCGCTATTCTGTTTTCCAGGCTTGCCACAGAGAGTCTAGACTGGATCAGTTGAGGTCTAGACTTTCTGTGTGTTGTCAGCTGTGACTGGATGGTGAGGATTTACTGTTTTCCTCAGTGCAACGTGGATTGTGTTTTAATGTTCTGTTAAGCATATCGGGGTTATGAGGTGGTAATTGGGGTTCAGCAACAGACAGATACCCTGACCCACACCTAACCTCATTTTAGTTGAGTCCTGAGCTAATGGGCTTTGAGTTCAGTGTTGCTCTAACTACTCCACACTGAGCCTTGAGCATTAATAAAATGGGGTATTAAGGTAGGGTTTGGGAAGTTTCAACACCTCTGAATCCAGTGCCCACTCTCACCAGAGGTCTGCTCTAAAAACAGCCTCATAGTCTGCATGTGGTGACAAGTTGATTGGCAGAACAGCATTTTCAGGATTGACTACACAAGCTTGTATTGACAATTTCTGAAGGTGTTAAGTGAAGGTTTTCAATGTGTAAATGAGTGTGTCTCCAAGTTTAGCCCCATGCAAGGCAAAGTTGATGGGCATCTAAGTTTTGTTGACATGACCTGCAGTGTATGACTTTGTATATTTTTGGTGTGTTACTGTCCACACTATATCATCTGAAATGCACATTATGCTCACAGCACTGATCAGGTAACTAATGCGTTTTACATCTTTTCCACTGATTACCCTCTAAAGATTATCTAGTAATTATTTTAGATTTGAACCTCCATTTGTTGTTAATGTGTTATTTGGTGTCACTTGACACGTGAGAGCAAGATTCAGGTCATCACTACTAATTAGAACTGGACAATATATCAATATATCGTTATCGTGGTATGAGACTATATAATGTCTTGGATTTGGGATATCCTATTGTTTTGATATGTAATGTGAAAGTGTTGGCAGCATTATGTGGTGAGGTACGGCCAGGACAATATTCTAAAACACGTTGTATCTTATTTTTTTGACAAATGTGGAAATGTTGTTTGAAGATGCTGTGGTTCTGTTATATTTGAGGAATAGTTTATGTATTATTCACAACATCTCATATTTTTTCTTTGAACGGCAAGTGTCTCCTGTTGAGTGTTGGATTACAAGTTGTTTGTAGCAGTCAAATAGCTAGCTTGTCTTTAAGTCTGTTAGTAGATCTCCTTGAAAATACTTCAGAAAGCCTTGGTCAGCTTTTATGTTTGATTATCATCTAATACTTTAGTCAATACAGTAGATTTCCCTTCAGTGCAATTGCTTCACCTGGAACCTGGAAATATCTCTTTTATATACACAATAGTCACTGTGTCCCAAATCTTTCTAGGCTTGCCTTTGTTTGTTCATTCTCCACAATTTTTGTCATATGAACTTGAATATTTTGCAGCTGGTTGAAGAACAAAACATTCTATAGCAGCAATCACTGTACCATACTTACTATTTGATTTGCATAATTGTTACCCTTTGTATTCTCTGGTATTATCTTTAGCATCAATAGCCGTTTTTATACTCGGCAGCAAGCCACCAATTTGGCCGTCCTTTTTGCGGCTAGGTCCACAGATTTAGCCAGAAGGTGGTAAATTGGGCATCTGTTTTGGTCTGCCAATTTGACGCCTTGAAGGGTACACTTTTTTCCACCTCCATTGCTATGTAAATCCGAGCCATCGATGTGCCAGCAATTGCTTGAGATGGGCGGAGGTGTCGATGATGTGCACTGTTGTGCAATCCACAGCCAGGGAAATGAGGGAACAGCTGATCACAGCAGTCAGTCCATCACTTCATCCGCAGATGTCAAGATGAGCAACTGGACAGCCGCTGAGATCCAGGAGATGCTAGCGTCTCCTTGGTCTCTGTGGCTGTCTTCGTTGTCCGCTTGTTGTTGTAGCGGCAAGCTACTAATGGTCGCTACTTTCAAATTAAAAGCCCTGCGCTAAGAACCCAGTTCTAAACTCCAATGGCGTTCAATGTAAAGCTCTTATTTTGAATACCATTTCGACGTGCTTTACTGATCACGCCAGGCTTTGTGCTTCATGTCATGTCACATGTTTATGCCTACCCCAGTGGCGTCCAAGTGTTGGCTTTATGGAAAATAAGGAATGAGGCACCTCCCTTTTAGTTAGACGAGGCGGCACATTGCAGCCTTTACCTTGCTGCAAATGTGCCACCTTTTCTATCTAAAAGAGGCTACTGTCTATGTTCTAATACTTGTGGCACTCTGTAGAGCTATTAGCAGAACCACATACTGCTGTGAAGCAACCCAACAAAAATAAGTATACTATAGAATAGAGCTGTAGTTTGACTATTATGTGGTAAATGGGCCATATGTCTTTAAAATGATATCTCAATATTTTAGGACTATATTGCTGCATGCGATATGAATCTCAAATGTATCTCCTAAAAAAGTACTTAAAATAAATGGTAGAACTGGATGACAAAATCAAATGTCATGATATTTCTGACCAAATACCATGAATATTACGGTAAAGGCCACAATTTTATGGCCGTTTTGTCTACATGACAATTGGTACGTTGACGGAATATTAACACAATGAGAGTCTTGATAAGAAATCATTAGTAATGTGGATATAATGACCAAGTGTGTGAAGGTAATAAGTAATAAGGTAAGGTAATAAGTAGAACCAGTTTGAATCACCATATTACCATATTCAGAATCATACAATATATGGTCTTATAGTAACCCCATTCACACTGCCGTTTGCATGTGGGGATCCTCCGCCAATTCTCCGCCTCCTCCCCTGTGTGAAAGTTTCAGATGCAGAGAGGGTCACTGATCCACGCTCTGGCACTGATCCACCTTTGGAGGTAGCATCAGAGCCCTGTTTTTGGCGAAGTGAACCAGTGTGAATGGATAAGCCGGCTTTACGTATCGAGGGTGTGCCAATCGTACAGTCTAATAACTGCACAGGTCCTTCACTCAACTTAATAGAGACAAATATCCCACAAAGCAATGTTACAGGACCAAAAAAAATGTAAAAAAATGTATCACAGCTCTACATGGAGAAGCGTCCGTCCTCCTGTCTGTCCTCCTGCCTGTCCTACCGACTCTATTTGTCAGTAAGCCATTTCTGCCCAAAAAACAGCATCTGTCACCAGCAGTACACTTTAACTCTCCGAGTGTTTGTGATGAAAAAAACTCACTGTGACGGTCAGCCCTTCGGTTTGAGACTTCTGTGAACTTTGAAAACAGCCTCCGTCCCCGTGAGTGAGGGAGTCAGACAGGCTTCCAGTTAACTGATGGCAATTATGTACATAATTTGGCACAAAAAACTTAACTTTGTCACTTTCCAGGATGTTTGGTTGGTCAGGATCTCAGTCACTACACCTATATAATGACATTCACATGATTAGAAACTGTCCGCAGGTTTAGATTGACAGGGGAGCCACTGGGGAAACACCAACGTCATCATCATGACGTGTATCATCATGCCTCTTTAGGAGCCACAGCGCCAGCTTTCTGTGTGAATTACACAGTGGTTTGTTTGGTTCTTGAAGGCCATCATCTGCAGTGTTAAAATAGCCATATACTGTCCGGCCCTTGGACAAAGCAGAAGTCATGGCTTGGTAATGGCCACGCCAGGCTTGCCACCATTCTGTTGTTGGCTATACTCCCTTGCTCGTGGTTGTGAAATGTGTTTGTGAGAACATAAAACTAAAATAGGGTCTTTAAATCTGCTGCACCTTTGACAGAGCCCTGTAATTCCACATTGACAGATAGGGTAAAGTCCTGTAAACGAGGCTTCATACACTGCCCTGCAGATCATTATCATAAACATATAATGTTCTGCAGACAGAACGATCTGCAATCTGTAGAAGCAGCGCTGGTGTAGAGGTGTTTGCTGTGGCGGGGGATGGACAATGTGTGGGGGGTTGTTGTGGTAGAAAATAAGGGCCCATATTAGTATTTTCGGGAGGCGCTGTCTTGCTTGTGTGGCGCTCACATCCTTAAGCCTTTGGTGTCTCAGTGTGAATCCCACACTGCCTTGATGGACTGGGTTAATAAACCTCTCAGCAGCCATCCCTCCCACATACACAGGCAGACAAACTGAGCACACATACATGAAGTCTCTGAACACACACAGCTGCTTGTTATTTCATGCCCCATAAGGGTGCTGTGACCACAGACATTGTAATACACATATCCAATTAGCTAAGCATTGCTTCACCCATTGGTCTCAAGCTGGGATTCTCACAGATACATACATACTCTCTTGTACTGGACAGAGAATTTATTTTCTTGCAAGTCTCTCATAACAAAGTTGTACTTGCATACAACGTTAGCTTGTTCACTTCTGTGTGATTATAGATGGATAAATCTATGTTCTGTGCTGCTGAAGATGATACTAGCATGTTTATTTATGGTGTGGTGTAAAAAAACAATCCAACATATCCCTGATCAACATTCTTAAATCCACTACTGAAATTACCAAAATGAAAATGATCACTCCTGTCTTTTCAATTCCTGTTAGAGTAGAAATGAACAAAACAAAAAACAGTGGCCATGTATCCCATGATGGCAATGCTACCTTTACATTCATGCTACCTTTAGATTGATCTTTTGCCAAAAACACCTTTTAGTTTTTGTCTCCTTTTTAGTTATTAGCACCTGAGCACAGATCAGTTTGAGGACCTATTGAATCCATTAGGATTATTCATTTTATTCTCAAAAGTAATGGCAGGTTTGGAGGCCTGAACATACCCCAAACATGGAATGTACGTCACATCTGGCTAAAGAATTTACACCACAGACTTCACATTAATTCATTATCATCCTCAGACCTTGAAGATGAAAAGTTATCAAAAGCTTTAGCCTACTTTATACCTGGTGGGCATGGTGGTGCGGTCAATTTCGATCCTTTGCCATAAAGAATTGAGTTCTCATAACTTCAACATACAATTTCCCATCCACACCAAATTGCTGACACATGCAGAGGTTGTCGTCCTGAATACGTTCATGTATCAATGCTAAGTAGGCCATTTTGTTTTTTGCCACCATTTTGAAACATTTCCATGCCTCATATTTTAACTAACTCTTCTACATATTTTACACCACAGACTTCACATTCTATTAGTATCATCCTCAGACCTTGAAGATGAAAAGTTGTCAAAAACTTTAGCCTATGTTATGCCTGGAGGGCGTGGTGGTGCCATCAGTTCTGATCCTTCGCCATAAAGCGTCAGGTTCTCATAACTTCAACATACAGTTTCCCGTCTAAACCAAATTGCTCACACATGTAAAGAGTGTCGGCCTGAATACATGCATGCATCAATACCTTATCATATCCATAGTGCCATCTACTGGACACAGGAAGTCAAACATCATCTGATTTACATGACATTTACTGCTTGTTTTCTAACAGTACAACATGACATGCAAGTAACAGGTGAGCAGACATCAAGGCACGTACCCCCCCGACGGTGACGCAGCCTGACATGCGTGAAGCGAGGGCCCGTTCATTGCTGCTTGCAGCTTTAATTTGATATGTTTTCTGTTCAGTAAGAGGCAATAACAAAAATTGCAGCCACTACAGTTGAGCTTTTTGGTTGCACATCTTTGACATCTTCAGTTACCCTAGTTACACAGGTATGCTTCTCAACAATATAAGCCTCCACACATGCCTGCTGGTTGTTGGATCCCCTTTCTTTAATTTTTATCATGAAAAAAGGTTGTCAGAAATGTTTTCATCATAATTTTTGTTGATGAAATGAAGATCAACAGATGCAGGTGTATGTACTTTATATGGAAATGCTGGTACTCTATTTCTTCAGTGAAATCACCTGATTAACTCTGCACCACATCCATACCATTGCCACTCCACTCCTGTTTGAGCTTTGAACAGGACACTGGTACAGTAGTCCATGGGCCAGACGAGATGTTGGTACCACCCAAGGTGGCAAAGTTTACTCATCATTTTTGAAAAGATACATGTCTGGCGGTAAGCGCTATAAGATTACAAAATTATTTTATGCATTTGTTCAGGTCAATGACAATATAGGATTCTCATTGATATCACAGTGAGGAAACAACTGTAAACAACCATGAATAACACAATACTGTCAAGAATCAAGAAGCCAGAAGGTTTATTTATCACTCACTTACAATTTTGCAAGGTCCTCAAAGGTACTGTGCCAATAACAACATACAATGGCAATAATACAAACTGAGATAAGATAACAAATCATAACAACAACAACAACAACAATAATAATAATTAGCCTTCAGCACATCAACATGACTCATCACTCAAACTGGTCATCATTTTCTTCATCTGACTCCCCGTGTTCAAAGTCGGGTTGTGGATCATGGGCTTTGTTTTGGTTGCTGCACGTCTGCAACCTACACGTCTGTGCAGGACAGTCCATTTGACAGGCATGTGCAATCTGGCAGTTTGCACGAACGAACACTGCATGATAGCAGCTCCAAGACCACATCTGGTGCAGGTAGGGAATGCATCCAGTGAATGGCCAGCTTCCCATCACTGTCAGTCCATTCATGCTGAGTAAGACTTGGCTCCACAGGAGAAGCTTGTAGACAGCAGTTCCAGATTGATTCTTTTCAGCAAATTCTGTGTACACAAACAATGTTCTCAATGCTCGTGTTGATGTGTAGAGACCCTGGTGATACTAAGATCAAAGTTTCATGTTGTGTCGAGCCTTCTTAGTGTTTTAGAAATAGCGATTTTGATGCTATTGTAAAAATGCCCCATGCACTGAGAAAATGAGCTTGACCCTAAAACGAAAATACGGAAAAACTTAAAAGTGCCTCTTTCGTTGTAATTCTGCTTTTACGCGAAGATTTGACTCATATACATTCACAAAGAAAGCATAGGTTGCATTTTGGTGAGAGTTTCACTTTGAATAGCAAAGGAAGACACTGAGCGACTCTGGAGTGGTAGGACATTCTGCTTCTAGTTTACCACCAGGTGGCCAGGCTTGAGGAATATCCTGACTCTTGATGTCTGCTCTCAATTTTATGGTTGCCCTGGCCACAGCATCTTTTCCAATAATTTTCAAATTGTGGTTTGATTTGACAACTTCCCTCATGGACAGGTTATCTGGGTAGAGGAGGACGTTTCCATTATCATCAGGGAAGATGTGCAGGGCTCCATCAAACTCACTATCCAGCTTTTGTCTTATGTGTTTTTTTGGTTGATTCCTTGACTTGGATAATTACTTTGGAGTTCACTGAAGCAACCAGTCTAGAAGTGAGAACTGTCATTAAAATCACTTTAGGATTGACAAAGCTCCACCCTGATGAGCTGGAATAGCTCATCGAATGATTGTTTACAGCAGCTCATACTGGGCTTCAGCATCATCATATTCATCACAGACTAACACCTCTTTAGGAGCGTCCTCTTCTGTGTACCATCTATAGCAAGATCTATGGTAGTGTCCCTCAGCTGCTACAAGGTCTCTACTCACAAAAGCCAGGATTCTGCTGTCCATTTTCTTTGTGGCTGCAGTCCAGCTCTTTTCATCAGCTGGCAGTTCTCTACGCTGTACCGGTTTCTCTTTCTTATTTTGTCCCTTTACGTATTTGTCAATTTTCTGACAAAATATGCACTCTCTGTCATAAGTCCTAGATGTTCCTGAGACACATCCAGCTGTTCTCATAGGTATTTTATCTTCAGCAGAGCTGCTAGAACTTTGCTTGTCTTTTTCAAGGATGCCATTGAGAAGTTGCTTCATCGTAAAGATACTGTGACACTTCCTGTGGTTGTAGATTGGTGGAATCTGTCCCTCAGGAATGACATTTGCCATTTCTAAAATTGGTGCATGATTCTGTATCTGAGCTGCTCTGAGCAGAGTTTTCCGGGAGTCAGTATCTTGAAGTGAAGCCAACTTCTCTCTATCATCAGAGCAGTGAATAATGCATTCCATTTTTGGTTGCTTTGGTTGTGGACTGTTATTTACTTGCTCACTGGTGGCCAGTTTAACTAAAACATATAATCAGAAACCATAAATCTAAATTAATCTTGACTAATTTCTTAACATGTAGCCTACATTAACAGCTTATTTAATGTAAAGTTGGTACTTTTGACAAATTTTCTAAACAGAAACACTGTACACAACCACCATTACTACTTACCATAGTAGATAATTATATAACAACTATGGGCTGCATCACAAACTATATTCAAAATGCACACGACTTGACTTATACTCACCATTGGTGCAAATGAGACAGTGAAACAAGTTTCAGGTCACTCATTTGTAGTTGAAGCTTGCTTGAGGTATCAATGCACCAAGATGTTTGCCAGCATGACAAAATTAAGCTAAAAACTAAACTGAGTTATCTGTCAAATGAATGATGACATTAAAAAACCAACAAGCTAAATATCCATCATGCTAGTTAACGTCAAAGACATTGGAAGACGACGGTGGTGGAAGACGACGGTGATATATTTCCTTTCTCTAACACTGGATTTATTTATCCCCACAGTTTTACATGAAATCTGATTTTTTTGTGAACAAACTAGATGTTTCTGATACTCTTCAACTCTTCAACTCACCGTACAGTCAGTCATAGGCGACTTTTTTGTCATTTTGTAACTAAGTCATGGCTGCTTCGGAGCGGCACACTGACCCACCATCTGTCGCCGTGTTTGTGTGTGTGTGTGAGTGGAGGAGCCTCCGAGCACTTGAAGCTCACTGCTCCTAGGTCTGAAAACAGCTTCGTGTTATTATTATTTTCACTAATACAGCCCTGAATTAGCATTACTTAAGTCATTAAAAGTAATGAAAACAAAAGAGACTGACTGAAACGTCGGTATGTGCTGTAAAGGCAGAAATATTAATCAATGTATGAGAAACATACAAACTGTGCATTAAATTACATTGTAGAGGAAAGCCCGAGGAGTGCTTTAAACCTGTTGATGCACCCCTTCTTAAATAGAGTGGGATCAGCACTGCCGATAACAAATTTTAACAAAAGCTGCCCTGCTGACAGGTGGGAGAGACAAGCAGGCTGGTGTGGGCCAGTGCAGCTGACGACGAGACATGCTAACAACCTGGGACAACAAGAAGGTGTTGATTGCCCTGAAAGCAAAATAGACCTGCTGATATGTACAACCATGCTCACTCCCTGCTCTCTGGCCCACTGTTCTTTGTTCACAGAAGACAATGTGTAGACATATAGATATCATTTGTGTTTTGTATGTGTTCAGATGGCTGAAGAATCTGAATTTTTAAACAACAAATCGGTGTGTGGCTATTACGTGCAGGTTATTAATTTCTGCTCTCAGCTGAATCTTATGTAAAAATATAACTTTGTTTTGTCCTAAAGTTTCAGTAAGGCTGAAAACACCACCCCATGTCTCTATAAAAGCAAAGAATCTCTGTCTGTCTGTCTGTGTGTGTGTGTGTGTGTGTGTGTGTGTGTGTGTGTGTGTGTGTGTGTATATATGTGTGCCTCAAATATCTCTGCAGATCAGGATCAGATTGAGCTGAGATTTTCAACATGGCTGCTGTGTGGTTCAAGGGTGTGCAACATCAGATTTGTTTGGATTACAATGATACCGTTAATGAATTGTTATATAAATACTTTACCAATTCCGCTAGCATTGTCAACCGTAACCATCAGAGCCAATCACTGCAGAGCTCACTTCCACAACATACCTTAAGAAAAAAGCAGTTTTATACCTGCAGTGGCGCGGGTTGGACCGGGATTTTGTCGGCAGTTCGGTCCCGTTCTGTGCATCTAAACTGACTGTTGTGGATGATCGAGACTAAACGAGTCCAGACCGAGTCTTTTCCGGTCCGAGGAGATCCAGATACGCGAGGACAACTTTGTATGGAACCAGGGAACATAGGACTCTTTTTTTTTAAAAAAAAAGGGTCCTATGTTCCCCGGTTCCAGGGAAACAGACACCGGGGAACGTAGGACCCTTTTCTAGAATAAGGGTCCTATGTTCCCCAGTTCCATACAAAGCGGGGAACATAGGACCTGGGGAAAATAGGGATGATTTGGTCCGGTTTTGGACCTGCTGGTGTGGTGAAGCGGGGAACATAGGACCCTTTTTTAAAAAAAGGATCCTTTGTTCCCCACTGTTGCTGGTCGATGAACAAACCAGGGAATGGGTAAGGGGGGTTAGGGTTAGGGTTCAGGGAACATAGGACCCGGGGAACATAGAACCTGGGGAACATAGGACCCGGGGAACATGGTCAATGGTGTCCGCCACGCTTTTTCGCGAATATTGCCGTCACGTTTGCTTTGTGTCTGGTGCAGAAAGAAACGGTAAAAACAGGCTTTTATCACTAAAGTGTCCGCAAGCAGCACGTTTGGTTTCTGAGGAACAGGGGAAGTTGTGTGAGGGATGCCGGTGGTGATACAGACAGTGACAGAGATAGCAAGTTTTGAGAGTTGAGAGATTTGTGACATGGAGCGTGTTTGGAGTGTATAGTTAGTATGTTATATAGTGTTTAGTGTAGTGTGTTTAGTGTGTAGTGTTGTTGTTTTTTTGTGTTGTGAGTCAAAACAAGGAGGAGACTGCTGAATGTGGAACAGGCAGGAATGAGCTGAGGAGCCCTGAGCCTGAGGCATCTCCTGCATTTAAATGTACATAGTTACACATGACTTTGTAAATTTGAAAAACTTATGCACAAATTTAGCAAACAACAATTTGTATTTGAATTATAAGTAACACAATTGGTTCGTTAAACATATTTGTGGTTTTCACAGTAAAAAATCTAACTTTTTCCTATTCTGATTTTATGTTATTTTGTGACTTTAGGTCCATTGTGTTACAGTAATACAGTATGTCAAAATGAAAAAACAAACAAACTGTACAGTCACACATGTGAGGTTGTGCTGAAAATAATGACACCAAACAAGGCAAGGTAAATAGTTTTTAAGGTGAAATATAATGGTACTGTATAATCAAAAGTAGTCAGCCAGTTGTATCCCTAATGTCCCACCTTCAAATACAACCTCATTTGGCCATCCATGAAAAAACTACTTAACCTCCGAATTTTCTATAGGAATACATGCTTCCTACGGGCAATGCACTAGTTTCTGATAATTGTACAGATGAAGATACTGGTGGTACATGGTAACAGTGAAATCCAGAGATTTTCTAACACAACAGTGATAAAATGTATGCCCAGAAGAAAATGGAATAAGAAACATTTGACACTCATTTTGCACAAAGTCAACAGCAACAAAGTGTGCAGCCCTCCTGTCACTCTTCTGACACTGTGTTTTGGATTTAAAAAAGACACAGTCTGATGGAAAAAAAACAAGAACGAGAGCAAAAAGAGCTCTTTAAGTGACAACTAAACCATAACATTTGGGTCACATGACATGGAAGCGATTGAAAAAGAATAGCTTCATTTTAAAAAGAAAAGGACAAAAATCAAATAAGACAGGATATGACTTAAGTGTTCATTGTAATGCTGTGTTCGGACCAAACGCAATAAAAATATTTGTGTTGCCTTACTTGCGAGAACTTGATCATGGGGTTATTATTAACCTATTCTATCTATTTTGGGAAGTGATTAGAATAACCAATTTCTCTGTGATCTGACTGCAGTAAATGGATCAGAAGGACACTGAAGTAACAACAACATAATGCTGCCTTGTAAAAAGCATGAGTTCACGATTTGTCAGGTCTGTCGGCCAGACAATATGCAGACAACTTTTAAAATGCTTGTTCCCTGAATAGAGTCCGGACAGGACCCTCTACTTCCAAGTTAGCTCCATTTAGCTCTGCTTAATGGCACACACCAGAAAATAAGAATTGCATATAATAATGTCCACTAGGTGCTTTGTACAATTTACTTCTCTTTTGCTATGAACGTGCAAAAATATCAGTCACTGAAGGGGCACCGGAATCTGTAGCCATTCTTCCTGGCAACATACTCGTATGACAGACCAAAGCTTTGTGATAGGCATCTTATTCATGACGAGCAATTTCAACCTGCTGCCGTACAGTAGCTTCTTGAAAACACACTGCAAAAGCAAGCAACGGGCTCCCTCAATTTGTGGTATCAGTTGCTGAATGGCTTCCCATCTCCACCATAGTCCTCTATCCATGGCCAGTGCCATCTGTTCTTACCTTACCGTAAGGCTGTATTTTAGCCAGGCTTAATAAACTTTGCTTCCATTTGAGATGAGTTGCAATGCTACCACAATGCCCTGTTTCTTCAAGACCAGATCTAGTCTGCCTCTGATTGTTTAGCACTTGTTGGTTAGCCTCATTCCATTGGTTGGTAGAACCACCATTTGCTACACTGAAGATAATTGGTTAAAACAAGTTAAAAAAACAAATCCCATCTGGATTTTCTAAAATAGCGATATTCCAGAAATCCTTACTGGAGTTCTTTAAGCCTTGAGTTGATTGCTGTGTGACATTAAGCAGAGCTAATGGAGCTTACTGTGGAAGTAGCAGGTTCCTGTTTCTAAAATTACGTGGTAGAGAAATCAGACGGAGCTAGCAACATGTCAGCTATTTGGCAATATTTCACTCTGGATAACCCCACCAGGAAAACGGTGATGTTCAGTATGCAAGTCTGTAATCTGGAGGGGTAGTTACCCATTTCAACACTAGCAACCTTATAAAGTATTTAAAGATGCTTATGCGAAGAGCACGACAAAATTGCTCTCCCCACTCTGAGGGAACAGATTACATGTACCGTATTTTCACGACCATAGGGCGCACCGGGTTATAGGGTGCGGTTTCAGTTACGGGTGCTTTTTCTGTATTTAACAAATACATAAGGCGCACTGGACCATAGGGCGCGGGCATGGTAAAACACACCGGTAAAACATGCATGCTAGTGTGTGTATTTAAAAAGGCAGCGGGAGCAAAACTGAGTTTGGTTGTGCTTTATTGAAATCCTGGCCCGGATGGAAAGATGGCACCGTTTCATGAAGCGAAAGCACCAAGATGGACGTCCTTGAAAATGTTCAATTTTCATTTCTCCCCCTAGCGTTACTGCCCTTAGTCGTATGGTGACTGTAGAGACGCTTCTTCCAGCTGTCCGTTGCCCGGCAATCCATTGCTCGAGTCGGTCTTCCAACTCGGGCCATCTCACCTTGTGTCCGTGGAAACTCAGCTGCGTCTTCTTGACCTGTCGCAGCTCGTTTTCCATCTTCCTCCACTTGCGAACCATGGATTCATTGATATTGTATTCCCTCGCGGCTGCTCGATTCCCATGTTCCACCGCGCAACTGACAGCTTTCAGTTTAAACTGTGCTTCGTAAGCGTGTCTCTTTGCCATTATCGGGGTTGCCAAAACAATGACGCACATACCAGCACAACATTCTCATCTAGTCCTCTGTTACGTCCGCCTTACAACAACAACAATAACGCCCACACTTCACACTTCACCCTTCAACGTTCTCATGTAATCCGCCTTACAAAAAAACAGCACATTAGGCGCACTGCACTATAGGGCGCGCCACACATTTTGGAGAAAATTTGAGACGTTTAGGTGCGCCTTATGGTCGTGAAAATACGGTAGGCTGAAAGACGTACAGGCAGTCAGCTTTACCACTGACATTTGGACGTTTACCCATGTCTTTGCTGAGTCTGCACACTGGGTGGACACAGTATCGCCATCAGCATTGGCCTTCAAAGTGCGGGGCTGCAAGCAAACGAGTTCCATCAGAGAGTTTTAGGGGAATTATTTAGTTCTGGATTTATTTAAGTTGCTGTTGCTCTACTGTTTTAAATTGTTCTATTAAAGACGTGGCTGCACAGTTTTTAAAGGAATTGGTTTTCATTCCTAAATTTCTTTATTTGGGCTGTTGACTAACTGTCAAAATAGATAATAAAAGAGTGTTATATGGCCATCTCTGTAAGGTGTAACCTGAGCCAGGCCATGCAACAGTGATAGCGATAATATCACATCCAAACAGGCTTAGTAGTATATACAGTTGTTAAAAGAATAAAAGAAGTTCGTACTGGTATTGGATCAGATAGGAGTAGATCAATACTCGGTATTGAAATCTGTATTGGGAAGAAAAAAATGGTAACGGAACATTTCTAGTCAGTGCTAATTCATGTTGGCCAACAAAACAAAGTTGGCCTACCTTTGAGTTAGACAAGCAGGGAAAAAGCTGATATTAAAGTAAAATGGTCAATATCAAATGATCTCAAACAGGAACTAATTTGATCAAAGGTATCCAAAATGATTGCTGGTAAGGGTGCTCTCACTCCTACCGCATTTGGTCGGGACTTTCAGACTTTTCCATTTGATCCAAACCAAAATTGTAGGTGTGAGACCTCCCCTAGAAAGAGGTGGTCTCAGTCTGGATCAAACATAACCATGTTTCAGATTAGGGGTGAAACGGTTCATCAAAAAAATCTGTCCCGTTCGGTACGCTTGTCACGGTTCGGGGTGCGCTTGTACCGTTCAGTTTATAGGCACGCGCAACTTCTTCTTCTCATTTACTAATGAGGCGAAGCGTGTACACTCCAGAGCAGCAGGTGCTGGTACTGAGCTGGATGCCAACCGCCAATAAACAAGAAGAAGACCGATGAGTCGGCTGTGTTTCCAGCATCGCGGCTCGCAGGCTAGCTTGCGAGCTTCGATGCTGGAAACACAGCCGACTCGTCATAGCATTAGCTCGTGAGTCAGAGGAGGAGAGCGCAAACAGCTGGCTACGTTCTGAATGAGTAGCAGACGAGCAAGTGAAGTCTCTGGGTTAGACTTCCTCCAGCCAGCGTGAAAAGCACATACCTGTCAGTGTACAACAGAAGCCATTCTTCCACTTCTGAAGTAACATAATGTTACACAATGTTCTGCAGGTAGCCAGAGGCTACTGTAGGTTTGGTGTTTAAATGTAGCATGATAAAATGAAATTAGGTAGGTCATTTTTGCCAAATAAAATAATTTATATATAAATATTATTTATAAATATTAAGTAGGATATTGTAAGTAGGCTATTATTATCTCTGTTTGGTAACTTTATCCATTTACACCATTCTTACCACAGTACTCTATTTTCTATTTGTTTTATTTTGTTTTATTTCAATATCTCTTTTATTTTTCCAATCATGTATATAATGTTTTATTGCATTGTGTTTTTTACTACCTTAGTGGTTAAGAGACAATGGGCTAGGACTGAGTTTCCATGGTGATTAGCAGTACTGACTCAAGCGACTCAAGTGACTTGCACAACCCGGTTCAGTTTAGTGAGAGACTCATAATGACTCAAATCCGTAAAAGAAACCATATTTACCGGCTCTACTCCAGGGCTGCTGAAAGTTTCCTGACTGTGACTGCCCACTACATTACATTAGTGACAGCGAATAACTATTTGTTCTTAGCATTTGTTAAAGATAACTTACTCTGCCAAATAAATGAAAAGCATTTTGGAGCTAGCAATATCACCTCTCTTGCAGTGCCAGAATCTACCTACTTTTAACTTAAGACTGTTACAATGATGTATCAAATGTCAGACTGCCTCATTCTTTCAGTTTTAACCTGACTATACAAAACATAGTTGATTTTCCTAATGATCAGTGTGTACCAAACTGAACCGAAAACCGTGACCTCAAAACCGTGATATGAACCGAACCGTGGATTTTGTGAACTGTTCCACCCTTAGTTCAGATTGATAGTAGTTGGAAGGCCACCCTTAGTAGTGCTGACCGCGCGTAAAGGAGCGCCAGGCCAGTGCCCTTGGTGTACATATGCAGCCAGTACGGGTCACAGAAGGGTTAGCCAGGTCTAGCCGCACACCTAGTGCTTTTTTTCATAATCAAATGAGTGCTTGTAGGATCGACTCAGAGTTGGGCTTAAGTTGCACTAATTCCAGAGCAAGGGTTGAGAACAAAATTAAAACATTCTCTGTATTACAGACCTGTCTAGGAGGAAGGGGCCAATTCAGGAACAGTTGTAACTGTTTCAAATCCTTCAGTTCTCTCCCTCTACCCTCAATGTGTGACCAAGGTTGACTTGTGTTTTTGCCTGTGCTATGCCACTGCAAAAAAATCCCTTCCTGTTTCCTTTTAACTGACTTAACACACTACTCATAGCAAAACTTTGCCTGACAAAATGTAAACATAGGCTGCTTTGGTCTGCATACTGTAAACCGTTTTAGCTGCATGAAATCAGACCTGGATAAAAACACTAACAATTATGGAAGAAGACAATCCCATTGACTGTCATGTTAGCTCATGTAATCAGATAAAGGCGTCAGTAAAAAATTGGAATTATTTATAACCACTTTAAAACGTAGTGTGATATGATAAGTGGGACAATAGAGATACAGCATACTTATGGTAAGCAAATGCATGTTTTTTCTTTGCACAGTTTGAATTTACCTTGACAGTTTCCCTGTTGGTGCTAATGTACTGCATAGCGGTTGAATATATTTATCCTTAGATTTGTCCATTATACTTCATAATGCCTATTTGAGAGGAGCAACACCCTGGGCCCTCCATCCTCCCAGTCTGACCAGCCCCAGAATGCACAGGACAGCTAGCAGCCATCCTAGCAAGGCTCCTATGACTATTAGATTTTAAATTGGCAGGAGCTGAACAGGTTGTGAATGGTAAAATATTCGTAAATGTACAACTTGGAAGGGTTTGTGTGTAGTAGGATGTCTTTGTGGCAGGCTAGTGGACATTATAGACTTGAGCTGGGCTTGGTGTTGTTGGGTGGAACGTGGTCAGACTCAGAGGTCAAGGGAGAATGAACTTGTGAACTAGTGAGCATCAATGTTACTGTTGAAGACAAGCATAGTGCAAACTAATCCAGGGCTCAGAGGACACAGTTCCTTCAATTCAACACCACAGATGTATTGGTCTGTGTTTCATATGGTGTTTACTCTGAGAAAACAAGGTGCACAAATGTGACTTATGAACACTGTCTTACAGGGGTTGTAGAATTTTACATCCTATCAAACTTGTGGTCATTATTACTGATATCCTTGCTATTACTGTAATTATTAAGGTCCGGAAACATAATGTATTTCCTTCAGTTCTTTATTTTACCATTCCTGAATTGATTTTATATAACAAGTGTTTAGTTTAACTCAAACCTAACTCAGAATGGGATTTACCAATACCATGCATTATTAGTAACTCCCATTATGAGTTGCTTGGCATTGCGACTGTGATATGATCCTAACAAATGATCTGTTTTACTTAACAGGCTTAACACATAATATGTGTGCTCATCTTTTCAAAGCTCTGTGAAAATAAACTAATAGCTTTTGACCTCACATTGCTAACTCAATCCAATACTCAGTTACTACACTGACCAGCTACAGTGACCCCAAATGTTGCTCAGGTCAAGTTGGAAGTCCAGTAGCAGTTACCAACAGCAGTATCTTATCTTTAGACTTTTGATTCTCATAGTACCAGCCTAAGGCTAAATGGACTGTACTTACATAGTTCTATTATAGTCTGAGCAGCCACTCAAGGTGCTTTACAACACAAGTTAGCATTCATCCATTCACATGCAGACATTCATACACTGGTGGCAGAAGCTACCATGCAAGGCTCCACCTGCTCATCAGGAGCAATAACCATTATACACTCACACCTTGATGGAACATGTAGACTGCAGAGGCTGGGAATCAAACCATCGATCTGCGATTGGTGGACGACCAATCTACCTCCTGTTACGCCAAAATATGTAGCACACTTCAAAAACTATACGTGTGTATTTACTCTATATGCACCCAAGTCCAGCATAGGGCTGACCAATCAGGATTGTTGGGCCTCAAGGTCCATGAGACTCAGAATTATTGCACTTTTTTTTGTATTTTGTTTTTTTGTTGTATTTTTACTGTGAGTACTAAGGAGAACGCACTTTAGGACCTCAGTTTTTATCCATCAAACTGTTTTTTTTTCTTCCCACAGCAATGCAGAGCACTAACATGACATTTTTTTTTGTTAGATTTTGCTATGCAATAAAGTATTGTGATTATTGCCCACCACTGAACTGCCAATAAACCCCTGATATACAGCTATATGTGAATAGATTAGAAGTCATGTGATGGGCCATTCTTCATCTTTTATTAGTACAGTATTGGAGTTAATGTTGTCTCTTACTGGTCCTTTCTGAAGAATCCACTGGTTTAAAATGATCCTTAAGTAATGGTGTGAATATAAACAAATACTTCGCCCCTCTACTGCTGTTTACAGAGAGCTAGTGTATAGCCATACAGATGGTATTTGTCACTTACACCCACAGACATACTACCCATGCCATTTTCTTTAAAGGTGACAAAAGGGATAACCAATTGTTTTTCTGTTTATCAGAGGTGACATGACCAGTGGCGCAAGGGGGCGAGGAGGCCCTGTGTTGCCATAGCTAAATATACATCCCTGACAGCTCCATAATAGGTTCCAGGAAGTTCAGTCGAAAATAAAAACAAAGCAACATTTCTAGCTGATTGGCTTTGAAAGGCCGTTTTTCCTTGCTGAATGGGAAAAATGTGGACTTCAGCATTCCATGGCCGTGATGCCAGTCGGATTGGATAGGCGCAGCCTTGCGTGTGCAGAACGAGCTTGGTGTGAGGGAGACACATTGCTCTGCAGAAACCAACTTTATGGGAAAGAATTTGTCTACATGTTTGAAATAGTCACAGCAAACAAAAAATATTTTGAGCTGTACAGATCTGTCAGTCTTGTTTTATGCATTTTTTAAAATTTTGTTTTGGCATTTAGATGATTTTGACCAAATATAGTTTGTTTTCAGGCAAGCCGGCTCTCATTTTTTGTAGTAAGACACATTGGAAGAGTGTAAGGCCCACCATTTTGTGGTTTAGAGTTAATCCTTATAAAGCCTGTAGTGTCAGCCAAAGTAGCTGAAAACCATATCCTTCACACAGATTATGCTGGCTATCTTTTCACTTTAATGTTTTTTTTTTATTTGATGTGTACAATTTTGCATCTCCAGTAGATGTTAATCCAGATTTTGAAAG
This sequence comes from Acanthopagrus latus, assembly GCF_904848185.1. Lineage (NCBI taxonomy): Eukaryota > Metazoa > Chordata > Actinopteri > Spariformes > Sparidae > Acanthopagrus > Acanthopagrus latus. Next base: position 1,123,085 of record NC_051053.1, read on the forward strand.
ATTAATGTGGAAGAAGTGATGACACGAAGTTTCTCTTTTAAGTCAATTGATATTGCTGGCATAAGTTAAATGAGACAAATAAAGATGCATTAAATACTGCTGTACGCTGTACATTTTAGCTCTGGAACATTCTTCCGTGAGAGCAGGCTATACTGGAAAGTGTGTTTACAAACACCTACGCCTCTGTCACTTTCAGTTAAAATTTTGTCATGAATTCATAAAGATAATGCACTCCCTGGATCCCATCCCATGTGCTCAGCTGTCTGACATTACCCCACAGTATCTTTTGAGGAGCCACTTACTGCAGCATGGTTTAGAATTACTGCAATCTTGGCAAATAGCCTCAGTATTAGACTCCAACACCCCTTTAGTAAATTATGTTTGTTTTCCATTTTTTTCCCCCCTTTTTGCCTCTCAAGTTTAGTTAAATTATGTGCTGAAAGATGTTTTATGACAAACAGCAAGCCCTAGGGAAGTGCACTTTATACATCTGTGGAAGTGAGCTGCCATGTGAACAGCAGTGAAGTGGCTTATTTTTCTCTCCTCTTCAACCACTCAGCCCCCTCCTCAAGATGACTTGCTAGGAAAAATGAGGGAACTTGGATGTCATGGAGGCAGAGGAAAAGACTAGTATTTTCAAAATGTGGTGTTAAATTGATACTGTATACCACTTCTATTAGAATTGTTATTATAGAGGATATCTTATTAATTTGTATACAATGTGTGTACAAATGGAACGAAACAGAATAAAAAAGTTTTGATTTTTTTCTTGTTTATGCCTCCTTCATATACAGGTACATATACAAGAAGTATTGCAACAGACTGACTACTGGGGGCCTATAAACTCCAGCCCTGTTGCCCCTGCGTTTCTCCAAAGCAATTTCTAGTTCGGCAGTCATGCAGGCCCACAGGGGAATAATTTATGACAGTTGTCGCCTTGGTCTGCTAAGCCAGCCCGGGACATCTCCAACCACTCTGAGCAGCGCCATTCAGTGCCCCTGTGGGGATAAATCCGATAGGCTTTAATGTATCCCTGCCATGGAGCCTATGTGGCCTCAGTGGTTAGAAATGTCCCCTGTAAGTCTCTGTTGTTTGAAAGTCACCATTTGTTACCATGGAGAGGGCAACCTGTTGCATATAAGAGCCTACATGACATTAAGCCTTGTGTGTGTGTGTGTGTGTGTGTGTGTGTGTGTGTGTGTGTGTGTGTGTGTGTGTGTGTGTGTGTCTTTTTTGGAAAGAACCTTAGTGTCACATTTGTGAATGATTAATTGTGCTCTTATTTAAGAAGTATTTCACAGTTGGTAAGGTGACCCTTGCATAAAACTAGGCTGTCTATGCATTAGAAAGACAAAAATGTTATTGAAATTTATATGCAAAAACAGCCCTAAAATCCACCAGATGTCCACCATGCCATTCATTTAATTTGGCAGATTTTGCCAACAATAGAGTGGGGGGGTTCCGGGTGCAGGCAAAGTGGAGAGAAGTTTAACGTTGTTCAGTTGCATATTCTACCAAAACTGTGATTAAAAAACAAACAAACAAACAAAAAAATGTGCCAAATTTTGTAGGCTGCACGTGGTATTCTTTATGACACATATTTGTATTATATTTATTGGGTGGGCATTTGGAACATGTATCGATACTTGCCTATAGATGTGGTTGGACATCACATCCACCTGCTCAGTTCATTTAAATCTTACTAAGATCTCTGTAGTTGCAAATTTATTTTACAAGTTTTCAAAGCATTATCTAGATGTCAGTTTTTCGTAGATCTCTCTTGTAAAAGAGCTTAGAATCTTAAGAGGACTAATTAAACAAAGCTTAATTAATTTAAAAAAACATACCAAGCAAATGTTCCCTGTCTGCCAGATTCAGACCATATCAGATGTTGCAGTGAAAATGGAGGTCCTCCCATTCAAATGAATGAGGGTAGTGCATCATGTGCTCTGGTGATCAGACAGGCAGCATGAATGACAGTTGAGTATACCCTAATGTTTCATGTGTATTCATCCAGTTTGTCACTATGCATCAGTTTAAAAGTAAGTTTTTATTTATGTGGCACTTTTCTCAAAACAGTTTGCAAAGTGCTGTACAGGGTACAGTAAACGTAAGTAAAAACATAATTAAAAACAAACATAAAAGTAAACAAGATAAAATAAAACAAACATACAGATACATGCAAAGAATAATTACAGTTCAGTTGTAGGAAATGCAAGACGATAGAGATGGGGTTTAAGAAGTTTTTTGAAGACATTTAGTGATTCAGCTGATCTGACAGAATAGGGTAGACTGTTCCTGAGGGATGGGGCAAAGGCAAAGGCACAGTCACCCTTAGATTTGAGGGGGGAGCGGGGTATAGATAGGAGGCCTAGAATGGACAATCTGAGTGGTCTAGACATGGAAAAAGAGTGTAGGAGTTCAGCAATGTAGGGAGGGCCAAGACCATGATGGGCCTTGTATGTGAGAAGGAGTGTATTGAAGTCTATTCTGTATTTATTATAAGAATAGGTGTGATTGTGGGATCTGCGATTGGTTTTGGTTAATAGCCTGGCTGCAGCGTTTTGTACAAGCTGCAGGCGAGACAGGGCTGCATGGCTGAGACAGATGAAAAGAGCATTACATTAGTCGAGGCGAGAGAAAATCAGGGTGTGGATTAGAAGTTCAAGATGGCTAGTTGTTAGCATCACTTTGATTTTTGAGATGTTCCGGAGTTGGAAAAAGCAGGATTGTACAAGTTTGTAAATTGTGGTCAAAGATAACACCCAGGTTTTTGGGTGGTTTCTGCCATGTCTCCCTATTGCCAGTAATAAGAGTGTGTGTGTGTGTGTGTGTGTGTGTGTGTGTGTGTGTGTGTGTGTGTGTGTGTGTGTGTGTGTGTGTGTGTGTGTGTATGTATATGTATGGGGTGGGAGCGAGGGGCTTTCTGTATTCTTTATTATGCTTCTGTTTTTCTTGTGTAAAGCACTCTGTGCTGCAATTGCGTGTAAGAAAAGTGCTCTATAAATAAAGCTGATTTGATTTGATTTAATTTGGAGGAGGGTTTGAGATTAGTGGTTAGAGGGCTGATTGACAGATTCAGTGCAGTGATAAGATTATTAGGACTAAAGAAGAGAACTTCAGTTTTGTCTGGATTTAATTGAAGGAAGTATAGAGACATCCATATACATAGACATCCATATGGTATATACAATTGAACTGGCTGATCAAATTGCCAAGAGGTAGCATATATAGTGAGAAACAGATGGGGCTAAAGATTGAACCTTGCGGAACTCCACATAGTATAGGTGCAGTTGAGGACTTGAAGTTGTCTATGACGACCTAACACTTTCTGTTTAATAGGTAGGAAGAGAACCAGTTAAGAGTGGAGCCCGAGATACCAACCCACTTATTGAGGCGATCGACCATGATTGAGTGATCGGTGGTGTCAAAAGCGGCAGTTAAATCAAGCAGGACCAGAATTGGATGTTCGCCCTTGTCAGCCTGCATGAGGATATTGTTTGTCACTCTAAGCAGAGCTGTTTCAGTGCTATGAAGATGACAAAAGCCAGATTGAAATTTGTTGAAGAAATTGTGACCTTCAATGACCTCTAATAGCTGCTGCGAAACAATTTTTTCAAGAATTTTGGAGATGAATGGTAGTTTTGAGATGGGTCTGTAGTTGTTTGGGTTGGATCAAGGGCAGGTTTTTTCAAGATAGGTTTGATGCTTGCCATCTTAAAGCCATCAGGGACAGAGCCAGAAGTGAGAGAGAGGTTAATAATGGAGAGGTGGCCAGGGCACAGGGTGGGAAGGACCTCTTTAAGGAATTTGGGCAGCATTACATCTAAGGGGCAGGAGGACGGGTGCATATGAGATACAAAGTCAATGAGATTGTGCAGAGAGATATGGGAGAAGTCAGCCAGGAGAGTCAGACAGTGGACTGATGAGTCAGTGGAAACAGTGGGATTATTAAAATCGGAGCAAATGATGTTAATTTTGTTTAGAAAGGAAGACGGCCAACTTTCACAGTCTAAACACAGCAAAACTGTGTAAGTGAAAACTTACTCTGTTGATAGTTAGTGATAGCAAGTATTATTAGCTATTAGCTAAAAATTTAAACTGTCTCCATGTCTACATTTAATCCAAGCCATCAGTATTTGTAAAGCAGAACTGTAAAAGGTAGGTGTAAGGAAGTACTGAATATAGAAACTGCAAGGAGTTGCACCTTAGTAATGCATTCGATTTTATTTGTTTTATAGCCTCCTTGCATCCACTATTTAGTCATCATTGTGATTTGAAAAGGACAGTTTGGGCACAATTATCAGAGGGAATACCCAAAATGTTAATCATGTGACTCTTGTATTTCAGTTTGACCAACTTCTGTGACTGATACTGGATTTTTCAAGCTGCTGCAGATATTGAGGAATAAATAAATTTAGATGTCAATATCTCGGCTGATATTTATATACGAATATATACATACACACACATTCTTTGGTATGAATCCTCAATAGCCCCATTCACACTGCCGTTTGCATGTGGGGGTCCTGTGCCAATTCTCCACACCCTCCTCTGTGTGAAAGTTTCATATGTGGAGAGGGGGGAAATTTCGCTCCGATGCTGATCCACCTCTGGAGCTAGCATCAGGGCCGCATTATTGGTGACCCGCCCCAGTGTGAATGGATAAGCTGGAGGTGTGGAGGGGGGGCGTGTTGGTCTGACTACTCTGATAACTGCACAGGTCCTTCACTTAACTAAATACAGAGAAATGTCCCACAACGCAACATTACAGGACCAAACAAAAGTAACGTAGAAACTGTAACTGTCTTTGGCAACTTACCACAGCTGAACATGGAGAAGCGTCTGTCTCGTGTGTGTCCTCCCGCCTTTCCTACTGACTCTTCATCACATTTCCAACCAAAAAACAGCGTCTGTCACCGGCAACTGTTTGTGATGAAAATAAATCACCATGATCATCAGCCCTCCCGACTGAGACTTCAGGGAACTTTCCCCCAGAAAGCGGCCTCTGTCCCCACGAGGGAGTCTGACAGCGTCCTGTTTACTGATGGTGATTATGTAATTATGTAATTTAGCGCAAAAAACGTAACTTTGTCACTTTCCAGGATGTTTGGCGGGTCAGGATCTCAATCAAAACACATTATAACAGCACCCATATGATTAAAAACTGTCTGCGGGTTTAGATTGACAGGAGGACACCTGGGAAACACTGACATCATCAACATGACGTGTACAGTCACGGTTTCTGTGTCAATTACACAGAGAGAGATTCACACAGAGCGGAGCATCTCCGCTCTGTGTGAATCTCAGGCTTGTAACCACAGTGACAGAGGAAGCCAGATAGCCAAGACGGCACATTCAAAATAGCAACAACATAAGCCCTAATTTTTTTTCTGACCAATACTACTAAATTACAATGACGAGTGCCTCATGCCGATCACTGCAGATATCCCAAGTGACAAACAATATTCCTCACATTGCAGTAGACGGAGTTACCACCTAATCATTTCCCTTTGCAATGCTATGCTGCCTCTCTGAAGCATGAGAAACATTATTTCTCTAAACCAATTCAACCACTTCAGTGTACTGAAGACAAACTAACATTATGATGGGGGATTTTTTGGCTCTGTTGTTGTTGTCTGTTATCCGCCATTGTTTACAGTTTGGGCTTGGAAGTATCTGACCCATTAATAGCAGACACTGCGCCTGCGTGGGGGAGGGGCTCTGCCCAGCACACACTGTGTGAGGGAGGGAGGCTGCAGCAGCGCATGACAATGATTGACACTTCTCAGACAATCCCCTTGGCTCTGATTGGTTGTATTTAGCCGGGAGTGATGGATTTTTGCAAACCAAATTAGGGCCAATGGGTGGACACATACAGTGGATTTTTACACAGCTGTCGTGTATCATATACTACTGTCAGCTCATAATGGCATTTAGAACATAGTTACAGACTACAGCTTTATTGCATTATGTTCTTTAAAAAAAGGTTTCATATCATAGCATACTGTATCAGACAATACAGATGCCAATACCAATCGATATCTGTGATAGAACAATATCAGCTGGCCAAGATATTGTTTTGCCTCTAATTTCATTGGCTCACTCAGTATTAACTGCTGTAACCAAACTCGCTGCACCATCAGATGCACCAAGTCTAATCTGAGGAGCTGAAAAACACACAAGACAGTTTGAGGATGTGCTGCTAAAATGCCACAGCAACATTCACCGCAGGACTCTGCTGCTCATTGGCTGTTAACAGCCCACTAGTTATTATCAATATGGATTTTCAATGCCCTCTTCATTTAACCAGTACAACATATTTGTAAGGTCCTGCCAGCAAGCTGTTTGTGACTGGAGGGATAGATGGACCAAGCACTGTAGAAATTCACTTAACATTAGGATTTGGGCTGAGAAGCCAGCCACATGTTATAACTAGTAGATGTGCTCTATTGTAGTCAGTGTTGTCAGTTAATTTTATCATTGGTGATTGTCTGTTCGGAATAAGTAACAGAGATAACAGCTTACAGCTGACTGAGCTATTAGCTTATAGCTGAGCTAAACACACAACAAGATGAAGAGTTTGTATTTAGAACAATTACAGAAGGCTGTGTGAACTACAGGTTGTATGTGACAGCACAGTAAGTTAACAGTAAATACATGGACTGAAGTACTTTAGCTGAGTACAGTTTAGGGGAAAATGTACTTTGAGTTTGGGGTTATTCTTTACATCAGTGACCAGGTGGTGGAGTTGTGGCTTCATGGCACAAAAACTGAGACAACTGTACTTTTTCTTAATTCTCTTTTTTCAGTTTATATAACACTTTTAATTTTGTCTTACCCCTCTTTCTTTTCATCAATGGAAAATAAATATAATCTTGTATTTCCTCAAATTTACAATTTCATGTGTTTTAATATGCCACTGATAACTTACAAGGATAGAAGACAAACTAAAGAAAGTAAAGAAGATGAAGTTCTTTCTCTTAAAGTAAACTAAAGATACTGCTTCTTGCAATCAATGTTTGGCCCAAAGAATCCTGGTCAGAGCACCTTTATCACAAACATTGTTGCTTAAACAAACTGTCAGGATAAAATTTTGTTGGATCAAAGAAATGTTTAATAATTATTTCGCAATCTTAAAAATGCTTTTAAGGAAAAGTTTCCGCACTTCTTTACAAAGTCATGCAAAACAAGCTCAGAAATGAGCTTTCACTGTGTTTGGGAACTGGCGGACTAGCTGCTGGTCAGGGGAACAAACACTTTCTGCTGTCCCCTCAAACCACCCACCCCTTAAGTCCATGGTAAACTGAAACAGCCAAGATTAGTATTAATCCCTCTTAATGCTGTGGTTCATAATATGGTCATTAGGTGATTTGAGTCTAAGCGATCCCACCTAACTGCTGCGATTTATTAAACACACACAGGATTTGCTGTCAATGCTGGGTTGGTATAAAGCAAGCATCGCGTCTAAATACATAGGTATCAGACTTGATAACTGATGAGATATGCTGTGAATGGTTATATTTCACAGTGTGATGCAGGTATAAAATGGGATGACTGGTCTCCACAGAATCTTGCTGTCCTACATGTTGCCAAACTTCCTGAGCATATTCATAATAAGCACCTACTAAGTAGATAGATAAATAGACAGTCATCATCAAAGTATGTCTATATGTGTATATACATATATATGAATATATAGCCATATACACAGTGCATGGTGCAATGAAATAATGTTTACCAAGAAACAAACAGTACAAACAACAACAACATACAACAATAACAATAGGACATTTTTTTTTCAATAATACATTTAGCTGCTCTCAAGTGCAAAAATACTTTATAGTGACTATATGATAATTAATGTTATTATTATTATTATTATTATTATTACTATTATTTACATGAGGTGCAATAGTACATCAGACAAATACCAAACAGTGACATAGGACAGCATACAAAAGGGCAACAGAGGTGATCAGTTCAGTCTCTTAGCGTTGAGGAGTCATATGGCCTGGGGGAAGAAGCTGTTTTGTAGTCTGGTAGTGACAGACCATATGCTACAGTACCTTCCGCCAGATGGAAGGGCGGAGGAAAGTCTATTTGAGGGCTGGGTGAGGTCTTTCACAATGCTGGTTGCCTTATGGATCCAGCGTGTGGTGTAAATGTCTTAGATGGAGGGAAGAGTGACTTTGATGATCTTTTCAGCCAACCTCACCACTCGCTGCAGGTTCTTGTGGTCCAGTCTGGTGCAGTTTCCAAACCAGGCAGTGATGCAGCTACCCAGGAAAGTGGTGAGAATGGGCAGGTGGGAGGTGGGCTTTCCTCAGTGGAGACGCTGCTGGGCTTTCTTCACGGGGGGGCTTAGGGACCAGGTTAAGTTCTCCGCCAGGTGGACACCAAGGAATTTTTTGCTCTTCACAATCTCTACTGGGGAGCCATGGATGTTCAGTGGCTCGTGGTCATGGTCTCGTGGTCTCTCTGTGCTCTCCGGAAGTCAACAACCATCTCTTTGATTTTGCCTATACAGTGGAACCCTGATTTACAAAATGAATTCGTACCAGAGGGTCTTTCGTAAGTCAAAATTTTTGTAAGTCGAAGCACCTTTTTCTCTATAGATAGCCTAATTCATTCCAGGCCCCCTACCAGTCGTGTATGTCTTCTACAAATATGACTTAGTATTTGAAAAAAACACTAAGAATATTCCAAAATACAATCTGAAATGAAGAAAATAATTTATAAATGTATTAATAAATATCAATAAAATAAATTATGTATGTACCTTTTGAGTGAGGCGATGCTGGCTGAAGATGAAGTTCTTGGTGGAGGAGATGGAGGCTGAAGAAAGCATACGTATGCATGCATACATACGTACGTGTACATGTACATAACATTATGAAATTTAATTCTAAACATTAAAACTAAAACTTACATTTACGTTAATTAATGTACGTACGTACACTGCAATGATATTTTTTAAACATTTTTTTAAACTTATAATTTTTTTTTAATTTCAGTCGTGGGAAATTTGAAATTAATGTGAATTTTCCTGTATTTGTGGGATTTCGTTACGCGGGCATTTTGCCGTACCACGGGCAAAAATATTGCCGTTAAGTGCCTTCGTAACTTGGATTTTTCGTTAAATGGGGTCTTCGTAAGCCGGGGTTCCACTGTATTTAGGGATAGGTTGTTGACTTTGCACCAGGCTTTCAGTTGTTCCACCTCCTCTCTGTATGATGACTCATCATTCTTGTCAAAGAGACCCACCATCGTTGTATCGTCAGTGAACTTGATTATGTGGTGCGAGTTGTGTAGTGCTGTACAGTGGACTGAGCACACAGACTTGAGGTGCCCCTGTGCTCAGTGCTGGGGGTGTCCGGACCATCTGACATCTCCAAGTCCAGGATCCAGTTGCAGAGGGAGGGGCCCAGCAAGCTGTACTGGAGGTTGATTGTATTTTTTTAAAGTATTTTTTTGGCCTTTTTATGGCTTTATTGAAAGTACAGCTGAAGACATTATAGGAAACAGGGAGAGAGGGGGAGTGACATGCAGCAAAGGGACCCAGGCCAAGAGTCGAACGCGGGTCCGCTGCAGAGCCTCGGTACATGGGACGCGTGCTCTACCAACTGAGCTAAACTGCACCGCTGGGGGATGATTGTATGGAATGCTGAACTGAAATATATGACCAGCATTCTGATGTAAATGTCCTTTTTATCCAGATGGGTGAGTGCTACGTGGGGGTTATGGGGGGTTGATGCGCTAACTGCAGGGGGTCTAGGGTGGGAGGCAGAAGGTTCTTTATGTGCCTCAGGATCAGTCTGTCAAAGCACTTCATGATGGTAGGGGTGAGTGCGATGGGGTGGTGGTTGTTGAGGTGGGACACAGGTGACTTTTTGGGCACAGAGATAATGGTGGTGGTTTTAAAGCATGATGGGACGGTGGCACTACTCATGGAGATGTTAAAGATGTCTGTGAGAACGTCCGCCAGTTGGTCTGCACATCTTTGAGCACACTCCCAGGAATGTCGTCTGGGCCAGCAGCCTTATGCAGGTTGACTCTTTGTAGGATCTTTCTCACCTCAGCCTTGGTCAGACATAGAACTTGTTCGCCTGGAGGGGGCATGTTCTTCCTTGCCCCCATGTCGTTTTCTGCTTCAAACCGGGCGTGGAACACATTCAGTGCATCAGGCAGGGAGGCGTCACTGTCACAGGCTGGTGTTGTTGTCCTGTAGTTGGTGATGGATTGGATGCCCTGCCACAGCTGCTGTGTGTCTCTGCAGTCTCAGGAGTGGCCGTGGATTTTCGGGGCATGCGCTCGTTTAGCTTCCCTGATAGCCCGGGCCAGTGTAGCCCTAGCTGTGCTCAGAGCCTCCTTATTTCCTGCTCTGAAGGCTATGTCTCTGGCTCTCAGCAGTGCACGTACCTCTGCAGTCATCCGTGGCTTGTGGTTTGAGCGTGTGGTGATGGTCTTGATGACAGTGATGTCAATAATGAACTTGCTGATGAAGCCAGTAACTGATGCTGTGTACTCCTCCTGGTCGGTGGAGCCCTTAGTTAGTTAGTTAGCCGTAGTTGTTGCCCCCCTAAACATTTGCCAGTCAGTGCACTCAAAGCAGTCCTGAAGGGCAGAGATGGCTCCTTCCGGCCAGGTCTTCACCTGTTTGTTAGCTGGTCTGGAGTGTCTGATGAGCGGTCTGTATGCTGGGATGAGCTTAATGGAGATGTGGTCTGAGTATCCAAGCTGGGGGCAGGGCTCAGCCTGGTATGCACCAGGTATGGTGGTGTAAACAAGGTCCAGTATGTTCATCCCTCTCATGACAAAATCCACATGTTAATGGAATTCAGGAAGCATAGCTTTGAGACTAGTTTGTGTTGATGTAAACACATAGCCCTCCACCTTGGGTTTTTGCCACACAGTATAGGGTCTCTGTCAGCTCGATGCAAAGGTAGTCCGTCTACCTGAGTGGCCATGTCCAGGATCAGCAATCGGGATGCACAACTCCAAAAATAGAAAATTAATATGTGGTGGCCAATGTTGATATTGTGGCGGACCACCACAAATAATAGAATGTGTGGGAAACACTGCAGTCACAAACAACAAGCTTAACTAGTAGTCATTTAAAATAACTCATTGTTACTACTGGTTTCATACTAGACATAAACAGCAGTCTCCTGAATTAAGCATAGCAAGATTAAGATCCCCTGATCACTGCCTTATAAGGTAAGGGCTAATGATTATAGACCATTGCAGTGATTATTTACGAGGTAGTCTGTTTCCCTAGCGCTTTTAGAGAAGTTAATTGGTGTGTATAGGTGTGTTCATAAATTAAATCTGAAATAGACCATTTCATTCAGAAAAGCACACTTACCATTTCAGAGTGACACACAGCCGAGACCAACACTGAGTTCAAGTCAGATTGTTAGGTATCGTTACAGGCTATCAATAACATTTCAGCAGCATGAGAGTAGTAGCAGCAAGATCCTATCTATACCCAGCCCTACCAGGAGCTCACCAGTACAAAGGGGGGGAAAAGGCTCCAAAAAATTGTGAAATTGCAGCAGCGGCCCACATGTGTCAACAATGAGTTGATAATCTCCACACCTGCTATAACAATGTATTTATTTTAAAGATAGACCCTGACCACAAACATCACATTGGTGAAAATACTACGAATATCACTGATGTCAGCCTTTAAATCCTTGGTGTGTTGTGTTCTGTCTGTGTCTATTGTATTGAATGTACAGTGCATTGTTAGCTTCTGTGGCAGTGGTGTATTGTGTCTCATATGGACACAGTCGAGTTTGTACAGTGTGTGGTTTCTGGATTCTCTCCTACCCCATGGGAATGCCTTGAGTGGGAAGCTGAAGGAGTGCAGCAGGTGAAACAAAAAAGGCTGACAACTCCCCACTCCTCCACACACTCACACACACCACAACACATACACACACACTCTAGAGCTTTGTCACTGTGTTAGCTGCTTTGTTTTTTTTCCCTCTCTTTCCTTTCAACATCATACATTTTTGCCTAGTTTCTCTCATCAAGTACTATTGTATTTTCCTTGATGCCACTTGATATCCTTGCCATGGAAACAATTTTCCTTGTTTGTTCAGCTAGTACAGTTTTAAGACAGACACTGATATCAGTATTTGGAGGTTCACAAAATCTAACATTATGTTAGCCAGCAATATTTTTTTAACATAAAAAAACAAAAGATAAGATATCTTAATTCAGACCTTATTGTTTATTGTGACCAAGATACTAAGTGAGACATTTTAAGTTGAAAAGTAAACTTGTCAGTGCTCTCTGGTGGACAAACAATGTAATGGTTCTTCTCTACAGCCATTTCTTGTTACTTAGAGGCTGACATATACACTGATACCAACATGTCTGCATGCTTTGCTTCAGATGCAGGTTGAAGAATCACCATATTCCTTGCATTACTGTGACTGCATTCATCAGTTTCCTATCTTAGTTGCTTCACCACCTTACTGACTTCTCTGGCCCTTCACCTCCTTATTCTTGCACTTGTGAAGCAGTACTCATCAACAGGGGGTGTAAAATCCAATCCAAGCCCGAGCACGTGTGCTGCTTTATCCCGCAAAATGGATGCCATCTGCAGCTTAACCCTATGCTGTACGAAACCTCCAAACCTCATTATCCCAACTGTGTGCCCCATCTCCTCCCTCCAATACTGACCTTATCCCCCTCTTCTTTCCCCACCCAGCATCTTAACAAAGGTACACACTGACATTGGCAGTGTACATGGTTGAAGGATGGGATGGAAATTGTGCATCTTGCTCTCCACTGTTTGTTTTTCTGGAAATAGAAGTGATAATAGGAGCCTGCCTGAAGGGCACCTCACTGTGACATTACAAGCAAACACTTACAAATCAAATCAAAATGAAATGAAATGGTTTGGATTAGATGGCTGCATTCATGGTTTGGCAGGTCTTTTGAAGAAATGTGTGAACAGTTGATGTTTAACAGCTACTATAAAGGACAAAGGTATGTAACTACAAAAGATGAATTCACGTGAGCTTGTTTCATTGAGCTAACAGAGATAAAAACATATTTAATCATACACTCCACAGTCATGCAGGGAATGTTAAAGTCCAATCTCTTAGGTTTGAATTCTGTGTAATGAAACATCCGTTATTTATAAGCACTCTGAGCGTAAAGTATGTCCATCAATCACAGAGGGGACAGCAGGCTGTGAAACACATTAAGTGGATGTTGGGGCCCGGCCAGCTCTCTGCCGGAATAATGTGGCCTCTGTGCAAAGTATGCAGCATAGAAAATACATTTTATGTACAGGATAACAGGTGCAAAGCAGTGCAGTGGCTGGCAGGCCTCAGCCCAGGCAGGGTTTGGTAATTAAGTCATGCTGTTTGCATGCACCTTATTTTTTTCTGGCTCTGCTTTCGGGGGTGAAACACAAGTCTGCTGTAAGAAATTTTCTTTGAACCTAATAAAATATTTTGTCCAAACGGTTTTTAATAGAGATTTTTAGAGATCAAGGTCTGGGTGTTATTTGAGAAGCTTGCTCTCCTGACAGGAATAGAACTCACAGTGTTTGACATGTTACACATTGTGCAGAACCAAAAGCATGAGTTAAGTAAATTAAAGTGGTTTAGTTGTGTAATTTAAAAGTATGCACAAAAGACAGGTGCTATGCAATCTCCATCAAAGTCCAAGCAGCAGAAGTTGAGATTCTGAATTTTAGTCCTTAGTGCGGGTCCTACATTCCCCATGATCCATCCAGTATCCATCTTTTTCATTAAGTCGGTGCTGCAGAGCTACACGTCCAGTTTGTAACGCAAGCTTTCTCTGAAAAATGTTAGTTTGCAAGGTCAACCCAGCTTACATCATCAGGGTTATTTTCTCAGATTTGACAAAGCTTCCTCAGATCCACAGAAGCCATTAAACAAATGTTTTCACAGGCTGAGAAGTAATCCCATGACTAGTAAACTGACCTTTATGTGTAGGAATGCTGTAATTTGATTTATTGCCCAACACTACATACCAGGGATTTAGTACGAAAAGTTACATTTAAAGTTATTATACACTGTGACTGTGATACAATAACGGCAGTTTGAAATTATAAATATGTAAATAAGACTTTTTGATATATGTTGATGGTGCCCACAACATTATAGACAGACACACAAACACTCACACATAATCTCTAATGCCTTGTTAAAAAATGGAACCTTGTGTCTTTCAAGTGACAGGACCTCTGGATTGTCTGAACGATCAGCATAAATTCCAAAGGGCAGCCCTGAAGGTCAGAGGTTTCTTCCAGCACTGTGTGTTTGTTCAGGCTTCACTGGTGATGTCATTAATATCAGGGCCTCAGTTGCAACTGGGAGTGTTTCAGAAGTGAAGCAGTTTGCCTGGCCAATGTTGTTAATTGCCTCAGATGTTGATGAAGTGATCATTTTTCCTATATTTTTGTGCTTGTATCATGGGAAAGTAGGCCCAGAAGTTAAAAGGTTTCTTTGTGCGCCTATGTTTATTATCAAGATTCTGCACTAGAGGTAGGCCGGCACAATATCAGATTATCAATGGATGATTATTGTGGCCAAAACGAAAAAGACCTTGCAGAAAATTATTGCCATACAACATTCGTTAACTATTTTGACAGTCAGTCATAACAGAAATCCTTTAAAAACTGTTAGAATGCAGCCACTTTTTGAATAGTGCTCAATACTATTACTACTAATAGAGTACTACTAGTACTCACCACACTTGCAAATGTTGACTGCAATACTGTGTACAATACCCAGTGTGCAAGCTCAGACATGGGGCACACACCGAATTCCAAATGTCAGTAGTTAAGCAAATTGCCTTCACGTCTTTCAGCCTACATGAAATTTGTTCCCTCAGTTTGGGGAGAGCAGTTTCATCGTGCTCTTTTGTGACCAGGTTGCCGTTTTACTGGTGGGGTTAGTAAAATATTGCCAAATAGCAGGCATTTTGCTAGCTCCATCTGATGGGGCTAACTGGGAAGTAGCAGGGTCCCATTTTAAATTAGATGGTATCAGATCGGTGTTTAGACTCATGTACTTGCCAATACCGATACCTCTGGTCGGCATTATCGGCATTATTGGCAGCATTTCCTATACTGGTATCCAAATCAGAAAAATTCTAGTTCAAAGAGCCAAAAAGCCTACCATCTACCATCAATTCAGTGTCAGCTTGTTGTACTGTGATGCACCAGCCACTGACTCAAACAGCATTATTTTAACTGAATCCCCAGCTCTCTCTCACTTCTTTGGCACTAGCTTACAGGAGAGAAAAAATACTATCAAGTCAAATGCCATGATTTTAACAACACTGAGAACTTAATGTAATGTTTCCTGCTTCAGGGTTAACAAAATGAGAAACAAATACTTCCAGTTCAGTTAAGGTTTTTATAGACATAAACATAGCTGTGCCATGGGCTGACCTGTGTCCCTAATAGTGGCCAACTTCAACATGGAAGAAGTTGAGAGCAGAGCCTTGATTACCTTCAAAGGAACTGCTCCTAGCCACTGGCTCAGGTATGTGGATGACACCTGAGTCACAATCAGAACAGGGGAAGTGGAAGCCTTCACAGGACATATACATGCTGTAGACAATAACATCAAGTTCTCACGGGAAGATGTCAGAGGAGACAGTCTGCCCATCTTGGACTGTGCAGGACACACTGAAGAAGACCGACGCCTCAACATTGAGGTGTACACAAAAAAACCCCCACACACATATCACTACTTGCTGTTCTTCTCTCACCACCCACTGGAGCACAAGCTGGGGGTTATCAGAACCTTAAACCATTGGGCTGAGACCGTGCCGACATAGACAGAAGGGGAGGAGAACGAAAAGATGCACATCAGGGAGCACTTAAAACCTGTGGCTACCCAGACAGAACCTTTGTCAGAACCTCTAAAAGATAAAGGAAGTGGCCAATTGTCTGTGGCTGCCACATGCAAAACCACTACCTTTTTGGGGGTTGTCTTGCTTTCGCCTGTCCATTGCACTTATTGTTACTTTCATTTAGACCAAATCAATCACTTGTGCTTCCTAAATGGACAGATTGGTATCCCTGAAGTTTAACTGACCTGGTGTTATTCTGTGATGATGAGGTGTTGCTTTGATTTTTTCTGTTGTCATTTTACAATGCAAAATAAAATGAAGGTGTAGCCCCCTATATGCTGCACAGAAAACATTTTCAGATAATGAGATATTTAGTTTCGAATAGCATGTAAACGATAAAATAAGTAGACTATTAGGTATCGGTGATTTAGTTGACAGTTGAAGAGCTTCAAAAACTTGGATGTTGCTGCCGTTGGGTTAGGATCCTAAGAAACTTTGGATCATTCAGGCTGTATCAGACCAAATTAGCTGCAGGAGTCTGCAGTGGTGTTCCAGTGCCAATTTGTGTGACATCACGTTGTGAACTTTAATCCCTGCTGATCAATTTGCCAAAAGGAGGTGCTGGTTTTCTGCTCTGCTAGTAGCATGCTGGTCCTACTAGTGATTGTTTAAAAGAAGATTACAGATTAAAAGAATAACAAGAAAGAATAATAGTAAGCAGCCAGAATTCAAAATGTATCATTAAGGTAGGTTTTTAATTGGTTCAGCCAATTATTGGCCTGGTGGGTATCCAGCATTTTGATGAGTGTATGTCTGTGTTTTATTTTCCAGATTGCTGATAAGATGTTTTTATTAAAAAGTGTGCTAATTTTGCTCTGCTGCAGCTGCCTCTCTGCCTTCATTCACCACTCTGTAGACTCACTTAATCCTGCCCATGACACTGATTGTTTACAAGTCACATGAGTAATGGGCAATTATCAGTGAAGGCTTTGTGCCACTGACAGATACACAGACACAACAGAGGTGGGGTAAATCTCCGGGAAGCCTTCAGCTTACAAAGGTAAGGCAGCAGGTATTTCCAGAGTCAAAAAAACGTCACAACCCTCTACCCCAAAGTTCCCAAAACCCCACACTCCCGTGAGCTATTTGAGTCATGACAAGCCTGCCCAGTTTCCCAGTAACAGCTGATAATGCCCTTTGTTATCAAACTAGCGATAATTGGCCTATAGTGTAGACCAGGGGTCACCAACCTTTTTGAAACTGAGAGCTGCTTCATGGGTACTGAGTCATACGAAGGGCTACCAGTTTGATACACTCTTCTGAAATGACAAATTTGCTCAGTTTGCCTTTAGTTATACATGATTATTAATGATTAATGATACACATCTATGCGAAGACACTGATAACGATAATGATTTCTCACAATAATTATCAACAATGACTTAACAAGGTGGGAAACAGATAATATCAATATTCAGTTTTCACTGTTAGAACAGGCCTGAGGGCTACTCATGTGGTCCTTGGGGGCTACCTGGTGCCTGTGGGCACCGTGTTGGTGACCCCTGGTGTAGACAGTCACAGAATAATAGTTTATTTCTGTGACCACAGCTAATGTTATAGCTTTGAGAAGCTGAACTGGATCTTACTTAAGCTTCCACACTGCAACCATAACGTTACTTGCCTGTATGAGTTGGTGTTTTTACATGCTTATCTATAGGTTAAGCTATCCAGCAGTGCTAAAGAAATGAATACAAGCTCCCCCTGTAACCTGTTTTACTGTTTTAAGTGATGGTGATGGTCCAAATCCTCATAATAACCTGATGTTCAAACGAGTGTTTAATCGACCAAAGCAGAAATAAAAATATTGTATAAATATATACCCAGTTCATAATGTGGGTCCATCTTAATTGCATGAACAGGCAGAACAAAAAAGTTAATGAACAAATTGGACTTTCTAAATTAGATTGTATGTTAAAATGATGAACTTGCATTATTAATTTTAATCCAGTTTTATAATATATTATTCTGAAATGCCCTTACTTTTAATTTTTTTTCTTCAGTTTTTTATAAAACGATGAAAGTTCTACTTTCATCAAACAAATGCCTGCCTCAGATGGTCATGCCCTTACTATAGGTTTAGTATGCTGGTCCCACAGTGATTTTCCACCGCCACAAATGAAAGCAGTTTTAAACTGATTCACAAGACCAAATCAAGTAGACATGTTTTTGATATGTCAAGCTGCTTGCCTGCATTTTTCACTGGTGCATCAGATTGCAGGCAAAACTCACAGCCCTCATTAAAATTAATGGTAGGCAATGCATTTTTGCCACAACACAGGATTTGATTACGGCCTCATATTTAGCCAAGAGCCATTTAGAGACGAGTGCTCACATGGAGAACTGGGTGATATTTGAATTAGTGTTAAACTCTTCAAGTTACAAGCTGCCCTTCATCTACTTCACTTATAATTACTCCATTGTATTTTAACTGATAAGTCAGGTAACAATTGTTAAATTTGGTACTTTTCTGAAGAAGCAGGTGAAGATATCTTTTGATTGACTAATTGATTGATTAGGCCTTAAGAGCTTATATGTGTTTGTAAGGCTATTGGTTCTCTGCTTCGTCCACCTTGAACTATTTAGTCAATCCAAGGATGTTCTTGTAAATACAAATGAAAAGTGTATTCCATGTAGCCTTTAGAAAATGCTGCATTAGCCATTACAGCTGTCCTCCCAAGCATTTTAGAAAAAAATTGATTTCTCCTGGGCTTCCAAATTGCCTGTTTAGGTTGCACGGAGACATTGTTCCAAGCATCTATAAAATACCACTGTGGCCCAATAAAATGACTATATGGACCTCCATAGCATTGTTTCATCCTAATTGCCTGTATCTGCAAGTGTCAGTTTCATTCAGGAGAATACAGGGGTTGAGGGTAGAAAAAGGAATGAATGAAACAATAGTGGAGGTAAGTGGTGAAGGAGAGCTGACATTCATCAAACTTATCCTGACAGATGTATAAGAATGGTGGTGGTAAGAATGGCTGGTGCAGGAGTCCCGCCCCCTGCAGGTCACTATCTCAGCACTGGGCAGCTCCTTCAGCAACAGACTGATACACCCTCAGTGTGTGAAGGAGAGGTACCACAGGTCCTTCCTTTCTGCTGCTGTCAGACTTTACAACCAGCACTGCTCCCAATAGCCTATAGACCTCACCCTGTTCCCTGCACTGTGCAGTATGTCTGCACAAGGTCACTTCTGTTTTTGCACTATCTGGTCAATTTCCCTAACACCCATATTTATTCCATATTTATTATCTGTATTTAAAATCTACATTTAAAAAACAAACAAAAACTGCTGTTAATTTTCCACTACATCATGTAAATATGTACACATGTCTATTTCTTCCCTTTATAAATGTATTGCTTATTTTTACTATTGTTCCTGTTCTTGTAATATGTTTCTGTTTTTGTAATATTATGCCGCTGCTGTGACAAACAAATTTCCCCATCTGCGGGACATTAAAGGATTTCTGATTCTGATTCTGAGAATATGGTCAGAATTCTTGCTGTATTTCATTTAGCCTTGCTGGTCTTATTAAGGTGTCGCCTCTCTCCTCGGCATGAGGAGCTTTGGCATTGCAACCAAAGACCCTGACCCTTAATTTTAGCAGCTGAAGAGATCCAGATCAATAACCATCAGTGTTTGGTTTTGGGTCGCTTTGACAGTCGAAGGAGGATTCACCCCTCCCTGCTCTGCTGCTCCCCCTCTCCTTGCTGATGTTAATGGTATTGGTAAATGGAATGAATCTTGTAGAAAGTGCCATTTTCTTTTGTCCATTTTTGCTGAAAGCTTGTGTCAGGGTGAGATTTGTTTGTATGTGCTGTGAATACAGGTTTGATGTCCTGGAGATGTTGCAGCTGGACAAAGTTGTTTCTTTCACAGATTTCTTCTGCTGCTGTCTGCATTGACAATTACATTTTTTTCATGTTGGGCTACGTCAGAACCACTCTTGTATAGTTAGGCAGTCGAGAGATTCCACAGAACAGGATCTACAGTACCGTTACGCAGTCATTGACCTCCATACAAAAATGTTTTTCTGCTTTTTAGTAGGAGACAAGGAACAAGTGAAAGCTACGACATAGAAACTCCATCGATTCATCAATCTTCTTCCACTTATCTGGGGCCGGGTAATGGGGGCACCTGTCTCAGAAGGGACACCCAGACTTCCCTCTCCCCGGACACATCCTCTAGCTCCTCCAGGAGGAAGGCATTCCCAGGCTAGCCAAGCAATATAGTCACTCCAGCATGTCCTGGGTCTTCCTCAGGGTCTCCCCCCAGTGGGGCATGCCAGGAACACGCCCCGAGGAAGGCGTCCAGGAGGCAATAAGATACAGATGCCCGAGCCACCTCAGCTGGCTCCTCTCAATGTGGAGGAGCAGTGGCTCTACTCCGAGCTCCTCTAGGAAGGTCAATATACCAGTAAATCGAGAGCTTTGCCTTTCAGCTCAGCTCTTTTTCCACCACGACGACCGCATGACTGCAGCCGCTGCACTGCTCGCGTGTCAATCTCACGCTCCATCCTTCCCTCACTCGTGAACAAGACCCCAAAATACTTAAACTCCTCCACTTGAGGAAGGAGCTCTCCCCCAACCCAGAAGGAGCAAGACACCTTTTCCGGTTGCGAACCATGGCCTCAGACTTGGAGGTGCTGATGCTCATCCCAGCTGCTTGACACTCGGCTGCAAACCGCCCCAGGACATGCTGGAGGTCCTGGCTTGACAAAGCCAACAAGACCACATCATCTGCGAGAAGCAGAGATGAGATCCAGTGGCTCCCAACCCAGACCCACTCTGGCCTGTGGCTGTGCCTAGAAATTCTGACCATAAAAATAATGAACAGAACCGGTGATATAGGTCAGTCCTGCCGGAGTCCAACATGCACTGGGAACAGGTCTGACTTACTGCCGGCAATGTGAACCAAGCTTCTGCTCCGGTCTTACAGGAACTGTACAGCTCTTAGCAAAAGGCCTCCGACCCCATACTCCCAAAGCACCTCCCACAGAATGCAACGAGGGACACAGTCGAACACCTTCTCAAAGTCCACAAAGCACATGTGGACTGGTCTGCCAATCCAGAGGCACTGTCCCCGACTGCCGCGCGATGCTGCAGAGATGTGTCAACCAAGACAGCCCCACAACATCCAGAGACTTGAGGTACTCAGGTTGGATCTCATCCACACCCGGTGCCTTGCCACTGAGGAGCTTCCCAACTACCTCAGTGACTTCAGCTTGAGTTATGAATGAATCAACCTCTGAGTCCCAGCCTCTGCTTCCTCTATGGAAGGCGTGTTAGGAAGACACAGAAACTGTAAAGGATATTCTATGTAAATATAAATCTGAAAATCAGATTATATTGTTTTTGCAGGCATCAGATCACTTGTTTGACACGCAAAAGGATGTTGCCTCTTAGTTCTGGTTAGCTTATTCTATATATTAGCTGTACTTATATGGACCCGAATATTCCACTAAAAGATAAAACTCAATCAGAAGAATAAAACTTATCTGATCTGGCCTGGCCAAAGAGGGTTGGCATTGATTATTAGCACTCTGTTTGTGGTATCTCAAATTCAAAATTTGACACAAATTTTCATACTTACTGGATATGCACATTGGTTCCAAATGTTGGTCAGCAGTCTCCTTGATAACTAATAATCAGTAGTGATATCGGCCCTGAAAAAAACCCCAACACATTGGTTGACCCCTAGTTTTGAAATTGGGGTAGTTTAAGTGAAGCATAATGCTCAATTTCTCTTGTGCTCCCAATGTAGCATTTACAGATGTCCCTCCTTTCAGAGGACGGCATTGCCACTGTGTTACCGCCATGACACCATAACAGCAAAAAGGGGGTAACACTTGATAACTGTAGAAGCTAGGTGGCAGGAAAGTGCTTGAAACCTAATCATGACGGTTAAATTCTGATGACAGGATTTTACTTTATACCCCATGAGACCACAAAATGTGCTAAGCTATGGCAGAGTGGCGTTGGCTGTATTTCGGCTGGTTGACCCTCACAGGAAGCATATAGTCTAATGCTATGTTAATATGACAAGTTGGTATTGCATACCTGCTTCTAAATCCCCTCTGATGCGCATCTTCATTACATTTGTTTGAGGGAACTATATTTAACTGCTTTACGCAGCTGTCTGATTGCAGCTTCATATTTAGCCAAGAGCCTATTACTATTTGAATAAGTGTTACTATTTGACACATAAATGAGTGAACAAATTTTACTTTCTATTAGGTAAAAAACAAAAAAAAACATCCTCTTTTTTGTCACGGAGATTGTGAGCTGTTGTTTCCACAGTCAATGCTCTACACTACTGGGCTGTTAAAGTCTCTCCTGACCAGCCAGCTGCTGCTTTTAGTTGGTTGTACTTCTCCTTCGGAGCCACCCCTTGCTATGAGAGTGTCTCTGGGCAAAAGAGACAGACTGGATGTCTGAAGAGCAGACTGCACGTCCTCTAGTACAACTGGCATTCTGCTCATCACCAGCAGCAAGGCTGACATGCCAGTGCACATGTATTAATGCTCATTATGGCTTAGACCATTTGCTTAGGTTACAATATCTGCTCTGCGTGCAACCAAAAATCAGCCATTAGCTACAAACTCAATCAGAGTGATTTCTTGCACCGATGGGCTCCGCAGCTGATTCTGCATGCCAATTTTGCCGAAAAGGCGCCACCTAGTGTCAACTGTGCAAAAAAATCTTTGTAGTTTCTCCTTGAATGTCAAAGCTCAGCTCATAAATTATTTTGTCCCCCATCCTATGTATTAGTAGTAGCATGTCTACAAGCATGTTGCGCCTTGCTTTCATATTTTACATGTATGAACATCTTCTTTGAAATTTTCTTCTTTTTATATTATTATCAAAAGAATTCATTGTCTTTTATGGAATTTTTTGCTTTGTAATTTACTCAGTTGCAGTGCCGATATCACACTGACATAATGCTCATCCGTTCGTATTTGATATTTTGCTTGTTCAGCTCCTCCACGTTGTGATTCTATGGAAGATGCAACTCTAGTTGTGGGCTCCACTTATAAAGCCTTACAAATGTCTTTGGAGACTCCACATTGAAGTCATTGTGTGTTTGTAGTTGAGATGGTCTGGTTGGATGTAGATATTGTTTGCGTATTTTTTCATGTTCTTTGCAGTTTTTTGTCTCCTGTTGTCAATATGGAGTGTCTGCTGTGCAGATGCATCTCCTGCTGTTGCTCTCTGTGTTCTAAGCCTTTTCTGCTCCACTGCCAATAGATGTGCATGTGTTAAAGATGGCTTCTGTATTGTGGTGAGCCAGCCTCATCCGAGGTGCTCTCCTGGGGGAAAAGGTTTACCCTCGCCTCCCCTCTCTCTGTCTTTGCTGTGGTCATTTGGAGAGGTAATCCACACATGGCTGGATACTCTCACTACAGCTCCAAGCAGAATGAAGGAGCTCCAGCATGGTAAAGGTAGAAAGGATTAGGCTCATGTTGAATCGTAATGGGCTCATTTCACAAACCTTTTTTTTTTCCCCACCAATTAAACCAAACTCGAGTTGGACTTGTAGACATTCTTATGTCAGGACTTGTACCCAGCAAACCCAGTCCTTAGATGGCAGCATGCACGCTTGGGTGAGCTCCTTTAATCCTGTGATTTTCTTCTTCTTTTTTTTTTTGGTCAATGTCAGGCAAAGGTTAACCTGGTTATAGAATGATTGCCTCACCCCGGCTGCAGACGTCGTTATTTATTTCACTCCTCTCCACAAGCCCTGGAGATTGAGTCGAAGTAGAAAGCCCGTATTTAGTGTTTATAAGAAGATCGGTGGTGGCCACCGACAGACTGTTCCAGTCAGCCCTGTGTTCACCGATGGCCAGGCAGATCAATACAACACAATTGAGTTTTCCAATCTGTGGTCTTTGTGAACGCAGCCATAGCACTTACAGGGTGATCGCATCTGATGAAGTCTTCATCAAGGTCTATTGACAGATTCATTTGAGGACTCTCCTTCCACCCTTACTACACTGTAAAGTAATGGGTCACAAAAAACCCCTTTCAAAAGTTTTCTGGCAGTGGATGGACACATCAAACTGACAGAACTATCTCACTCTCTGAAGAGAACATTGATTTTAATTTTAATTTTGCCTAATTTGTAAATTTTGTATTTAATCTGTCATGGGGATAGACAAAATAAACTGTGCAGATGTTTCCAAAATTATACTGCACCCTTCATCCTTTAAACCAAAACTGCTCCAAGCCTTCAGATTTAACAACAACTGAAATAAAACACCAGATGAAAAAATATTCAATAAAGCAGAAAGCAAGAGATTTGCTTTTGAAAGTGAGGCCTAAAAGTGAACCGGCAGCTGATAAAGGGACTGTGTAAATTTTCAAATTATTTCATATTTGATTTTTAAACAAGCCGCAGGGGTATTGGATATCACACACTAATACACAGCAGTCACATGTACACTTTTGAAAAGTGGTTGGACACTCTCCTCGGTGCTTTTGATGTCCAAGTTTTTTTCTTTTCGTCTGGAGTGGAGCTGCACTTTAGAAAGCTATAATCCTCATGGTATTGCTGTGGCAAGCACTCCTTTGGCACAACATTTCACAGCAGCGTTCGTGACTCCACTAATAATTCCCTTGTTGTTTTACCTGTTTTGTATTTTTGCTTTCCCCTCTTGACCCCTTTTTCTCCAAATTCTCCAGAGAAAGTACACGATTATTAAAGTGTGTGTGTGTGTGTGTGTGTGTGTGTGTGTGTGTGTGTGTGTGTGTGTGTGTGTGTGTGTGTGTGTGTTTTTTGAGGGGGTTTAGGCCAAAGGAGGTTTCCCAGAGTGGAATGCCTAGCAAAGCTCCCTTCTCTGTGAACTGATTACCGAGGAAGATCTGCTGCATCTTGCACTGCAGCTGGATTCAATAAACTGTAGGATATTCAGTTGGTGTGGCGTTTTGACACAAATGCTGATGATTGTGTTTTTTTTTTAATTTAATGGCTCTTTCTTTAAAAACAAAAACATCAAAATAATTATTTTAACATTATTAAAATCATTATGATACATTTTTGAAAAGGGTAAAATGTCACAACCCCATAAGCATTATAAAGTATTGTTCCCTTTTTCTCATCATTCTATCATGTCTGTGTCATAGTTTTTTAAATTTATTACATTTTCAAGAGTCAGCATCCACACCAGCAACTCGGTTGTACAATGGTGCTAATGTCAGCATGCTCCCAGTGACAACGATAACATGCTCATGGTTTGCAGGAATGATGCTGACTGTGGTTTCCATCTTAGTGTAGTGTGTTTGCATGCTCAGTTTTACAATTTTTCCCTAAACTTTTAGCACTTTCACACTGTAAAAACCCACGGACACCCACTAACATCTGGTTTTATTGTGTAATGTGAATGGATACAATTGGCATTCAGTCCCACATCAAATGACTTTGCTGCAGTCACAGATATTTATGGGCTCCAGCTCTGGTCAACTGTGATAGAACAGAACACCCAAGTGGACACTGTTGCTAGCTTGTTCACACTTTTCCACTGGTCTCTGTTAAAGCAGTGGTTCAGTCAGCACTGACTTTTAAAGAGAGACTAAAGTATGAGACGATTTGAGTGACTTCTATGTCACGAACCTAGTCAGCTGCCTGATCAGTACTGAGCTTGTGCATCCCTCAACAGAGAAAAAAGAATGGGAGAAGACAACACATGTATAATTCAGAATGTTATCAAGACTAATTAAAACAACGTTAATAGTCATTTCCATCAACCTAAACTAGACTTTTACCACTTCTTTGTGGTTGGCATGTGTTTGCAGATTTTTTAGGATAAACCTTTTAAAAATAGGCAATTGACTCCTTTACTATTGAAAGCGGAACAATTTGCCTCTGTCATTTCCCTTGTTTGTCACGTTAGAGGCATATGACGGTGCTGTTGATAGAAATACTAAAAGTAATAAATGGCCATAAATCAAAGTATTGGGCAAATTAAGCTCTTGATGAATTAAAAAAAACACCAACGTCACTGCAGTTTATGCCAGGGAAAGCATCTAGACCAAAGTTATAGTGATCCATAGTTTCTGACTACAAAATGTCAACTTTATTGTAGCTTTTGATAAAAAGTCAGGGGTCACTAAAATCAGTGGGGGTTCTGGCAGTCGATAATGATAACCATGACAGATTTTCCACTTGGTATTTGTAATTTTTGGATTGATACACGTTACAGTTGAGACAGAAGTAGATAAATGCTTTTACTTTTTAGCCGGTTGTGGTCAAATTTAGCAGCTGAATTGACTACTGGCAGCTCTTTATAAATATAGGCTATCGCCACATTGTCATCTATATCCAACTAGTCATTTATAAAAGAGTGTTTTTTTTCTCTCTTGTGTTTTGGTGTCTTTTGTAGACACGTTGATTCTGTCCTTTGCTGTCTGTGTGAGAGTGTGACATACAGACACACACCCATTACTCTACTGGAAATTTGTTGGACCCAGAAATCGTGTTTCCTATACATTTTTATGATTGAAATGTAATCTATAGGCATAGTGGATGAAATTCAACTTGGTTGCTAAAAGTTGCATGTTGGGCAATTTGCGTAATTAGCGTAATTAGCATAATTAGCTAATTAAGGGGCGACACTACAGGTGAAGAATAATCTATAGAAGGGTGGACGAGGGGGTTATGAAACATTTGGCGCTTTGGGATTTATGGATGTCACAAACATGGACTTAGACTCTTGGATCACCTAGAAGCAAAATTATAGCCATTTAAAATTTCTCGCTGTTAAGGGGCAGGCAAAAACATTGTTTTGTATGCAATGTCAATTTTGAGATTTTGGGTTATTTTGCTTCAATATCATGTCTTCTTTAAGATTAGTGGAAAGAAAACATCCAAAATACACATTTAGGTGTTCATTTTAGTTCACTTTGTCTATTTCCTTCTATGGATTTCTTATACAATACATATGTTTAAAGGCCATTTTCTCATACTTTTAGTCAAAAATCTCCACTTCAGTAGCACTTATATACACCAAAGTTTCCAGTTTTATTCCTGTCTATATTCTGAAGGTTTTAACAGATGGGTTTTTTCATACGTCATTCATAGCCTGATTTATATAACATTTTATTCCTAAAAACAGGGCAATTTTTATTTTTATTTTTATTTTTTTTTATGGGTGTTGAGTTTTTTTGGATTTATGGAATTCCCTCTGTAAAAACCTTCGGCTATAATATGTCAACAAAATAAAACAGACATTTTGAACCTGGCTTTAATATTTATTTAATAGATAAATGCATAATTTTTATATTTAAATCTACAATTTCAGAAAAATCATAATACAAATTAATTATTTGTGATTTGTAATAATTGTCATAATGTAAGTAACTGGGGAAGTATCATGGTGATATATATTAGTTAAAGTCCCTATTATTCATATGTAGTGTCTCCCCTTAATTAGCTCATCTCTCTTTAAAAGCAAAGAATCTCTGTTTGTCTCTGTGTGTGTCTTTGTGCCTCAAATATCTCTGCAGAACAGGATCAGACTGAGTTTCAACATGGCTGCTGCTTGGTTCAAGGGTGTGCAAGGTCGCATTTGTTTGGATTACAATGGTACTGTTAATAAATTATTTCATAAATGCTTCACAAATTCCGCTAGCATTGTCAACCATAGCCACCATAGTCATGTGTACACCAGAGCCAATCACTGCAGAGCTCAAGTCCACAACACACCTTAACAAACAAGCAGATTTATACCTACAGCAGTGGGAGCTGGACCAGGATTTTTCCGGCCGTTCGGTCCCGTTCTGTGCATCTAAACTGACTGTTGTGGATTAATGAGACTAAACGAGTCCAGGCCGAGTCTGTTCTGGTCTGAGGAGATCCGGATACGCGAGGAGAACAAAGTGGAATCGGAATCTGTGGCTGTTTGTGTGTAGCTAGCTGCTAGCCCACCCCCACACGGTCCACCTACCGAGTCAACGGACACAGGTCCAAAACCGGACTCAGGGTAAATAATGTCCGCCACGCTTTTTTGCAAACATTGCTATCACGTTTGCTTTGTGTCTGGTGCAGGAAGAAATGGTAAAAACGGGCTTTTGTCACTAAAGTGTCCGCAAGCAGCACGTTTGGTTTCTGAGGAACAGGGGAAGTTGTGTGAGGGATGCCGGTGGTGATACAGACAGTGACAGAGATAGCAAGTTTTGAGAGTTGAGAAATTTGTGACATAGAGCGTGTTTGGAGTGTATAGTTAGCATGTTATATAGTGTTTAGTGTAGTGTGTTTAGTGTGTAGTGTTGTTGTTTTTTTGTGTTGTGAGTCAAAACAAGGAGGAGACTGCTGAATGTGGAACAGGCAGGAATGAGCTGAGGAGCCCTGAGCCTGAGGCATCGCCTGCATTTAAATGTACATAGTTACACATGACTTCGTGCATTTCAAAAACTTATGCACAAATTTAGCAAACGACAATTTATGTTTGCATTATAACTAATCCAATTGGTTCTTTAAACATATTTGTGGTTTTCACAGTAAAAAATCTAACTTTTTCCTACTCTGATTTTATGTTATTTTGTGATTTTAGGTCCAGAGTGATAATATAGCATGTCAAAATGAAAAAAAAAACAAAAAACTGTACAGTCACACATGTGAGGTTGTGCTGAAAATAATGACACCAAACAAGGCAAGGTAAATAGTCAGTTATTAAACAGCCAATTATATCCCTGATGTCCCACCTTCAAATACAACCTCATTTGGCCATCCATGAAAAAACTACTTAACCTCCCACTTTTCTATGGAGTACATGCTTCCTAAGGGCAATGCACTAGTTATGCTAATTACTCAAGTTGCCCAACATGCAACTTTTAGCAACCAAGCTTAATCTCATCTGCTAAACCTATAGATGACATTTTAGTATGGGTTATATAGGGGCATCCAGTAGACTACATGCCAATGATGTAACCAAAGAAGAGTTGATTTGTCATCCCTACACTTTCCCCCGTCCCCACGGGTTTGGCACATGTTACTTTATTATTATGTTGGCCATCTAACCGTCCTCTGAGTCTGAGTCAAACGTTAATGTTGGCATATAGATTAAAGTCCTCCGTTGCTACGACGGATTTCCGTGATTCAACCTTAACAGAGGCAACTTATGAGATCAACATAGATCAGAGCAAGTGTTGACTGATGTGCACTGACAGATTGTCACACTCTACAGCCAATGGTATCGTAACAGTGTGTGCGCGCCTGACCAATGACAGTGTAGTGACCCACACAGGGCGGGATCTAAACACGGAGCGGCTCTAAAGTTTAGCTGCTTAGCTAGCAAGGACTCATCGCGCTGCTGCGTTATCAATTAGTTTTTGAGTTTAGTCAACACATGAGAACTCGTCTGACACGGAGAGTCTCCTGTTGTGTGCTACATGTGTGAAGGAACAACTATAATCTGGACTTTGTCTGCAGTGTATCTGTGTAAACGGCTTCATTCAGCATCTCTCCCTCCCCTAGTCTGACTGTACAAAATCATGAATGTAGCCTGATTGTAGATCAAATCTTGTGTTATAACATATAGAACAAATGTAAAGCCTCAGAGCTTCTGTGATTATTAACAGTATGTTAGTGATGACAGAAAGGTGATAACTCGCCGTCACACTGACAAGGCTGCAAAAGTTTCTGTTGGTATGATGTATTTTTCTGTTATTATTATTATTATTATTAGTAGTAGTAGTATTGTTGTTGTTGTTATTAATATAATAACTATAATAATAATGATAATGATAATAATAATAATAATAATAATATGATGATGATGATGAGAAGAAGAAGTAGAAAAATAGCGTACTGCAAAGTTCTGTAGATGGTTGATTATTTAAAAGAGTGAATAGAACAGCTGTTCAGACACTGGGTCCAATATTTAAAGTTGATGTCTGCATTAGAGAACATGGTGTGGGGTGAGGCTGTAAATCTTACCTTATTTTTTTAGCAAGGGTCAAGTAATGTGCACTGTAACATGTTTCACAAATTACAAATTGGGAATATGACTTGGCTACAGCTCAAACACATTTCAGTCAAAAGATTTTTTTTGCTTTAATTCATGTGTTGGATACTGTAGCATGTGACAACTCACATGAAATCACAGGTTGTTTTTACATTTCTGTACATGAAGATGTTAATCAAACAAGCTGCTTGGGATAAATGCATCATGTTTTGAAGTGATCATAGGTCAAACTCTGTGCTGAACCACCTCTATACTAAAAATGCTCCATGAATAGTTTAATATCTTAAGGTAAGCGAGTGAGTAAACATATTTCCAAAAATGTTGAACTCTTCTCTAAGCTCCCTCTTTTTATTTCTGACCTCCACTCTCATACATCCCACTTTTCCTTTTTCTTCCCATCCCTCTCCCTCTCTGGACATTAATTCCTCACTGATCTGGTCCCCTCAGGGCATCACTGCTGTTTACTTAGACCTTCATGCAGAGTGCACGAGGAGAGTACATTAGACTCTGCGCAGCACTGTTGACCACTCTTTTCTGGCTTATTTGTATGTGCAGTATGTCTAAAACTGAAGCCTTCACAGAGGAACCCAACATGGTGTGGCATTGCCTTGAATTGTAGAGATACAGCATTAGACAGTAGAGATATCTGCGTGTAAAGACAGCAAAAGTCATGTTGACATGTTTCAGCTGGCCTCTGTTCCATTAACGTCCATAACGCCATGCAGTCTCTCCTGGAGCCACTCATGTGTCTAGATGTGATGTATAACCCATGAAGGTTTTCTGAGAAAGGCTGTTTGTTTCAAGCGGCTGAAAGTCTTGAATGTTGAACAAACAATGACTTTCCAGTCTTTTTTTATTTTTTGTTAGTTGTGTATTTTTACAGAGTTATTACAGATATCAGTTGGATTTTAAAAGGGTTCTTGAATACTTCTGCAGCAGACTTTTTATTACATTTTAAAAACTTGTTTTATGTTTCCTTGAATTGTACTCATGATCTGGTCAAAAGTGTCTACTGTAGAGGAACTTAAATGTTACTTTAGTTTATTATGTTTCCATTGTGGTCTAAATACCTGAGAAGATTAGGCATATCATCTGCTGATTTAAGCTATTTTTGCTTGTGACTGTATGTGATGTAAACAATGCCTTGACTTCATCCTGGGTCCTTCTGACTGTTTGTGTGTGTGCGTGTCCTCTTTCAGAGCTGTCAGATGTTGAACCCAACATTTTCCTGAGGCCCTTTCTGGAAGTGGTCCGTTCTGAAGACACCACTGGACCAATCACAGGCCTCGCTCTTACCTCTGTCAACAAGTTCCTTTCCTACGGTCTCATAGGTAAGACGTCTTGTGATGTTATTTTATGACAATATGTTGAATTCCATTTGCATATCAGCATACTAGTATGTGGACCCCAGGTCTGCTCCGACCCTAGCATACATACTGAGCATGCAGCAGACTTAACATACCTGTGGTGTAGAAGCTTTTTTTTTGTGTCAGAACTGTGTCAGTTCCATAATCTCAGAAGTCAATCAGAGGAGTTGTCCTCCTTAGTATGCAGATATTCAAATCACACCCTTCTAGCCCCTCCCATCAGAGCCCTCCTCTTCGCCAGAACGATAACAGAAGGTTGAAAAATTACTGATATTGTGAAAAATCCTCTTACTCTAAAAGGGAAAAAACAGAAGATTTTCTTTGAAAAACAACCCCGCCCCCCCCCCCCCCCCAAAAAAAAAACAAAAAACAAAAAACCAAATGTGTATATTTTATTTTACAGTGTAATTATTTTCAGTGCCAAATATCTGTTTCAGTGCCAATACAAATTTTTCAGATACAAATAATTTAATGCCAATGTTTCCTGTGATAGTTCAGGTTTAGTTGACATTTAGTCAATGTCAAACTAGATATTTTTTGCCAAAATGTAGCATTCTGTCTCCGTAGGCTCTACGCTAACCCTAATTTCCCTTGAAGATTTTTACCTCATTAGGTGCTTAGGTGAAGTTCAACTAAATTTGTTGGCTTCCTGGTACAGTCTTTTTTCTTCAGCACAGTCCACATCTTCTCTACAGGGTTCAAGTCAGCCATTCGTTTACCACTTTTGATGAGTGTTTGGGATCATTGTCCTGTTGGAACACCCAACTGCACCCAAGAGCCAAATTTTCTGCTGATGATTTTATGTTTTCCTGAACAAGTTAGAGAGCTTGTGAATGCCACTTGACAGGCACCACCCACCCAGTGACCATTGCAGGTCAGGTAAAACCCCTCATAACAATTGCTCTCCCTGATGACCTGATCTGAGTCTTTCCTGTGGAAAAGGAGCTTCTGGGTCAGTGGACTTGTTCCAAATGTTCAATCTGATTACAATTTTTTGAATTTGGAGATAGGTGTGACACCTTAAGGTTTCATGGGCTGTTCCTGAGCCATCTTGCAGAGTGGCAGGGCTCAATACATTTACATTTACATCACATTTACATTTACTGCATTTAGCAGATGCTTTTGTCCGAAGTGACTTACAGTAATTCGTTCATACATTCATACATTGATGGTGCTGGCTGTCATGCAAGGTGCCAACCGGCACATCAGGAGCAGTTTGGGGTTCAGTATCTTACCTAAGGACACATCGAAATGCAGACTGGAGGAATTGAACCAACGACCTCCGGATAACAAGACACGGTTTTCCAGCAGACCATTGCATTGTAACAAGGACAACAATCAAACTTAGGTATATGAGTGCATGTTTTGCACAGCAGTATATATGTTGCTGCAGAGGTTTTACTTATTGAAAGTCATGTGTCAAACTCAAATATAATGGAAGCTGTTATTGAGCAAAAATATTTGTGTGGGGTGGGGTTTAAGTTGTGTTTGCTGTGAGACATCGTGATGGAGGATGACATCATTGTTTATAAGTTTGAGGCAGTGTGTCCCCTCAGTGTTGTCCTAGCGCAGCAGTTGCGTTTTAGCTCACCACTGCCGCTGTTTCCCACCGGTGCTTTTCACTAGTTTTGTGTAGTGTAAACATGTGGGGGAGGGGAGACTAATGAGACTATAGTGGTTATTGGAAATAATCATTGTCTAGGTCTTGAGAAGCAGCGTCATTTATTCATTGACACGGTTAACCTATTCTAAACATTTAATGCCCGAATGGCAACTTATTGCTAACTTTATCCTTACCTCTGCTCACGATTTTCCCGTCAGACATTATTGTGATTTACAACAATATCACTAATCACCAAAATATTCCAAAAAACTAAAATTGCACTAAAACAAACAAACAAAAAATCACTTCAACCTTACATTTTGTTGGGAAACAAATATTTGTATTTGTAATGAAGCAAGAAAAGGTAGTAACTCAATTTGCTTGTTGTTTTCTGGTTTGGAATCTGTAGCGTTTACACATGTCATATCTCTGCAATAAAATTGTATGTTGTGTCATCCTGAATATTGATGTCTTCAGCTATTTAGATTTGTCATCTTTACTTAATATCCAGGTATTTAATTCAGATACAGATTACATGTTGATACTAGGCAGGAGGGGGTCAAACTGTTCAAACATACACTATAGTATCATGTATCACTGGGCGTAACATACTAGAGTGCCACCGATCTGTGTTGGGAATTTAAGATAAGCAGTAAGTTGAAATCAGTTCAGAAAGAGTTTTTCATTGGGAAGCTATGTTTTGGCCAGTGCTGTGGCTGATTGTCAGGTCAGTCCATGAATGTTAGGAATGGTCTCTTTTCATCTCATCATCGAAGCAGAAGCTGAATGCATACAGTCAGGACTGCATGTCCTCATTAGCCTCCTCATAGAAATATGGCCCAGTCTGCCAGATGTTTTGTTAAGTGTGAAATGAGCATGCATCACCAGATGTTAGTCTAAATAGCAGGGATTGAGTCAGTGTTACATTGCGGTCAAAACAGCTGCAGTCATTGCTGAACTAAATAAGCCAGGTTTACAAGAACATTGCACACTGTAAAGAAGCTGCTTACAGGATTGGCCTTATATTTCTGGCTCTTAAGTAGTTTGTAGTTTTCCTTTTCGTTATGTTTAACTGCCATTGAGTCCGATTCCGGTTAAAAGGCATTTCTTTCTCGCTACTGTCGCCAAGTGTTTGCTCATGGGACAAATGTTGGGTCTCTGTAAATAAATTTATCAAGGAGTATGGCCAAGGCTTGCTCAACCTGGAAAGTGTCATGGGATGACTTTTGATGTGAATTAGCGCTTCATAAATAGTGACTGACTGACTGACTAACTGACTGACTGACTGATAACCCTAGGTGAAAGGATTTCATGTCTCAATTGAAAATCAATTAGATTCTTCGAAACAAAATGTTTTGGGCCTCTAGATCTGGTTCCACATTAGGACCAGTTCCTGAATACATTTCACTGGTACTAGTTTCAAATAAACAGCTTAGTGCAAACGCCTACTATGTTATCCACTAGGACCTGGCTATCGGTTTGTGCCTCATGCTGGTTAAATTCATGCAATGTTTCCTGTTTCCTTATGCATGTCTCAGTTAATTGTCTTGTAGCAAGCAAGTTTATGCAACATTTTTTACAAGGACAGGATTGTACTTGGGTTCTGTTTAAAGTAAAGTAATATTAGCCTCAATAAATATTCAAGAAAAAGAAATTCTGACAAGCTTACAACATGTGATACTTCTTTAATAGTTCCACTTCTTAATCTCCAGTGCCTGTTTTTGGTTTCTGAGGTGCTCTCAGAAATAGTTGAAAAATCTGCATTTGTTTTTTCCTGAATCAAGTTTCACATGTAGCGTTACAGCAGCACCGTCATATAATTCATGAAAGAGAGGAGATTGGTACGAAGCAAAATGTCACACAAATCCTAACACACCATTGATTATACTCTGTACAGTGACAATGCCCCATAATTTACTAGAGTTATATGGTTATGTCGTTTTTTAGGTTTGCTCTCATGATAGATTTATTCCATATCCATTGATAATGATAACATTGATTATATTGACATATTAACATTAAACCCATATCTCATCTCACTCCAAGGGTTGTCTGAACATTTACAGACCAATTATTAGTGCATGCCAAATACTTTCTTTTAAAGCTTCAACATTAACTGCAGTTAGGATACATAAAACCGACATCGCCTTCAGGACAGCTGAGTAGATGTGAGTGGTAAATAAATGTAAGGCACAACAGTACTGTTCTTGTCAAATACTGCCATCTTCTGACAAGTCAGTAACACAAAAATCTGAGACTTTGATTAACACTTTATATGACTTCTCTCTTCTGAACTCTAGACTAGCTTAAACAGTGTTACGAAGCAGTAGGTTTGCACACATATGTTCTAACTGCGTACAGTGAGACAGGTTCTGTTTGCTGTTCTTCTGTAAGTTGACATGATGTGGCTACTGTATGATGATCCTTGCTGAATGTTATGCATTGTAAGCCTGTAACATTTTATGCATTGTAAGCTTCCAGCAAAGGATGCTGTGTTTAGACGTTTGCACACATTACACTGTCATCCCTATCAGGCAGTTGTGTTCGTCTTTATCCTAGGTGTTGAATTGAATATGGCCCATCTGTCATTTGTTCCTTTGAACATTCCCCCGTTGTTCTGCTAACATGGCCTGTGGAACATCCTCTTTTTTTATTTTTTGTCTGTCTGGGGCCCGAGAGAAAGGGAAAGATAATTGTCTCCTATACACACCCACTCATTTTACTCGCACATTTCATTTAGAGTGAGCTTATTCCTTTTGATCCATGGCCTGAGGTCTACTCTAGTGGAGAGAGCAGTGAACTAAGCCTCGGTACTGACAGATATCCATGTCCCTACTCTATCCTCTCCCATTCCTCCTCTGTCGACCCTCTGGTCCTCCTTCCCAGCAGAGTCAGCAAAGCCCCTCTCTGCACTGTGAGCAGCCACATAGTCACCAGCCCACATAGGGCTCACAGTGAGGCTCAGCTGAGGCTTTAGCTGCAGCCACTGCTAGAAGAGATGAGCTTAGAGTACAGCTGTACACTGCCTGTGATTTTAGGGCTGAATAAATTGTTATTCTTTATTCTAATTGTTGTTATAATTGAGTAAACAAGTGCATAATTGGCATGAGCAGCAACATTAAATGTAGTTCAACAAAGAAAACATCACCAGCCTCAAAATTCTCACACAGTAAATGTAAGGAAAAGGGACATCAGGTCCCAGAAGAAAAGGTTTGCATTGAAGTGGTTAACAAAAAGAAGAAAAATGCCACTCAATGCCATAAGTAGCTTTTATTTTCTAATAATGGCATTATAAAATTTGAGAAGCATTTTGGTGTAACACCTTCCGCAGAACATATACAGTACAGTAAATACTGCGCTGGGCTTTCTTTTTAAAGGACATGTAATGCAATTAACAGGAAAAATAGTTTGACCTGTAAGAAGATCCTTGCGCACACTATATACACTAGAACAGCACTGAGTAGAGCCCAATCCTCCACCAAGGCCCAAAAGTCCCCTTTGATTCAGTCAAGCCTAATCCAGTATAGATGAGGCATATTTGATACTGACACCTCCAGGTTTGTCTGTAATATTTTTTTCATTAAGATACATGCATGTGTTCCCTGAGATATTACTGAAAATATTGGAAAACATCCCATGTCGCCTGTTAAAGAAAGTTGAGAAAACATTTCTGCATCCACACAAAAAGTTATTGTCCTCTGTTCTGGGCTGAGACTCATCCTGAACTCAGGTGTGGTGGAAATCTGTTCAGATATTTTTTTAACCCTAACCCAACAACAAACTTAACTTCCTTTGCAGAGATAAAAAAAATACATGGAAATAATGAAGACATAAAGCTATGAAGACAAAGTGGGAAAAAAGATATTATCATAAGATAAAAGAAAGAATAAAGATGAGAAAAATTAAGAGTCATTAAAATGATAAAACAACCCAAACCAAATTTTGAATTACAATTAGAAATTATTAGTGAAAGAATGAAGTCTTTGTAATGAGCAGGATAAACCTCCAGAGAAAGTGAGGAAAAAGACAGTAGTTGAGTTGAGTGATAAACCACTCAAAACCAATAAACCTCAATATAATGTTGGATGTAGCGTATTCCGTGTTCCTAGCTCAGTGGTTTTGTATTATTAGATCTGTAGCATTGACTATAGATTTCTTTTTGTTGTCATTAGTTGACAATAAACTGCAGTAGTTACTTATTTTTTAATTTTTTTTCACATCTTGATTGCGGCCTGGATTTGTTTTGGTGAACTAGAGATTATATTTGTTGCTCATTGGTAAAGGATCCCAATGTTTTCCATGCATTTACGCTGTGTAGCTAACACTGAGAGCAGAGTAGCTGAAAGGTAGTTGTATGCTATTCAGAAGATGAACAGGTGAACAAACTCATTTTCTTCTGTGACCATGGAAAACAGCAGTCCCTTTGTTTGGTTTCTAAAGATGTATCGGCCCACATGCAGAGTGCTGCTTCAGAGCTTTTTGTGTCTTGCACGCTTAAAAATGAGTCACTATGCCTGTTCTGCTCAATCTCACTCACTTCTCACACACTTTGTGACCAGAGTTCGATGTTACTTTACTGCCTTATGTGCAGCTGGTTCAACCCCCTATTGACTTCGCCCACATACCCTCAAGCGCACACACACACACACACACACACACACACACACACACACACACACACACACACACACACACACACACACACACACACACACACACACACACACATCGAGCCTCTCCTTTCCTCAGTGTTATTTTAACAATGCCCCCAACCCCTCCTTTGAACACTGCTTGTTTGGACTTTGTGCCAAGAGAAGGATTAGTGTTTTATATTACTTCTGACATTCTGCTGGATCCCCCTGTGGCTTCAGTTTCTGTGTCTGGAGGTTGGATGTTTTCAACACAACTTCAATGGTTGTTGTCGCCCTCGCCTCTGGAGAGATTTTGGCACTGCTTTGTCTCAACGGCCTCTACCACGAATAAACCAGTTCTCAGCCATTAGGCAGCTCCTGACTGATGTACTTTCTGCACTCCTGCGCTGCCAATCATTCAAATTTTTGAATGATTGTCAGGATATACAATATATACCTTGATATTTTAAAATCCTCTCATAAGCTCCTCATAAATACTAAGAGTGGGCAACAAAATCACATATTTAGATATTTTTGACCAAATAGACCTACATCAATATTGCATCATAGCGCAGGGGTGACTCTTAGTACTTTGACAGAATATTAACACAATGAGATTCTTGATTAATAATGTGGATACAATGAATAAGTGGGTAAAGACAAGTATCAGAAGAGCAGAAGAGTCTAGTAAGTTCAGAAAAGTACATCACTTTACTGCAAAGCAGTAAAAAAAAAACAAAAAACTGCTGTTAATTTTGCACCATATCATGTAAATATGTATATATGTGTATTTCTTCCCTTTTTAATCTTATTGCTTATTTTTGCTATTGTTTCTGTTCTTGTAATATGTTTCTGTTTTTGTAATATGCTGTCGCTGCTGTGACAAACAAATTTCCCCATCTGTGGGACATTAAAGGATTTCTGATTTCTGATTAAGACCAGGAAAAGACAACCCGTTATCTGATATTTAATATTAATCACAAGCTTGCTCACTTTGAACCCTGAGCTGCCCATCTCTCCACATTATCAGTGTCTTCAAGTTAACAGGCTGTATTGTTGTTCTGCTTATAATATCCTCATCTGCACCTCTCCTTCTCCGTCTCTCCATCCGTCCCTCCACTCCCCTCTCTTCCCCCTGTGCTTATTAGTTAATGAAATGCTGCTCCTGAGGGCGATGGGAAAAGAAAACAGGCTGGCTCCAGGCAGATAGCTGGCCAGCCACTCGAGTTTCAAAAACACTGGCTCCTGTTGCTCTGACAGCCAATTTGTCCCAGCCTGCCTCCAACAAAAGGCCACATCTGGTCATTAGATCCTAGGGTTTGAAGGACAATGTGGATCGACCACACTAGATTTGTCTAGTTTTGTTTATGTGCCGAGCTGTCGGAGCTGTGTGCTTGGTTACTGAGTTAACTAACAATCATTAGACCCACTTTTAATATAGGATGTTCAACTCAGCCTACATTTTCTTTACGTCCCTTGTCAACTGAGCTGTTGCATCATGTCAGTGATATATGTCCTTTCATGTAGATCATATCCAGGGTTTCCCATCAGTCATTTATTTGTGGCAGCGTGCCACAATATCAACATTAATGCCATATATTTTCTGTTTTTGGAGCTACATTCCCAGCTCTTGCTCTCTTGGCTCTCCCTTTCAAACACTAAAACACGTCAAGTGCTTACTGTATATAGACTTAACTTGTGCAAGCTACCTGTTCAGGTATATTAAAATAAACCAAACAAAGGCTTACGATGCCCTGGATTAATGTTATGCTTATGTTGAAGTGAACTTGTTGCAAGGTGGATTGCTTGTAGAAGACCTCAAAATTCACAGTCTGCCGTGAACTTCTCAGATCTCTACTTGGGACTTAAAAAGTTGAAAAAATCTAGATCTGCATATTTTGCTTCATTATTTAATAACAATCAGTCATTAATAGAGATTTGACTCCCTTCAATCCCGAAAACTAATTTATCAAATTTTCCATACATAAACAATCTAAAGTCAGGGCCATTTCACAGCACATGCTATGTCATGACAC
Source organism: Acanthopagrus latus (assembly GCF_904848185.1). Classification (NCBI taxonomy): domain Eukaryota; kingdom Metazoa; phylum Chordata; class Actinopteri; order Spariformes; family Sparidae; genus Acanthopagrus; species Acanthopagrus latus. The sequence goes on from NC_051053.1 coordinate 1,162,598, forward strand.
TTCAATGAGAGCAGGTCCGGAACATGCTCGACTTTGAGAGTTTAACTGCCCTCAGTAATATGACTTCCTTTCATTGCTGTCTCCTACTTTCACTATCAGGCAAATCAAGTGTGCTCTGGAGTTTGTATTTTCTGAGCCTTCTGACAAAACTGCGTGTCTCTTGTGTTTTTGCAGATGCTAACCATGAAGCAGCAGCAGAGGCCATTGAGAACATGGCAGATGCAGTCACACATGCTAGATTTGTGGGAACAGACCCTGCCAGTGATGAAGTCGTCCTCATGAAAATTCTACAGGTACTGCATGTTTCCTAGTAGCGACTACAGTGGTCTTACACTGACTCCATGGACTCAACAAATGAGGCCCATGTGGTCTTAGTTCCTCTATAAGTGAGACTATCCAATAACTGAGATCATTGAGCATATTTCAATTGATGGGTGTTTCTTGGGCCTCAACAATAAACCTGTAGTTGGCCTAACACTTCTTTGAGTGAAGGGTGATGAGAAGGGCAGGATTTGATCTGTATTTTGTTCAGGAATATCTGTACGATGCATTCCTATTGTATTTATATTATTTTCACTTTATTTAACAGTATTGTTGCAAAATAAGATTAAAATGCTATGTTAAGAATATGAATATATCATCTCATATTACGCACCAGATTAAACTCTGGAGTAAGTTAGTAAGCGGATATTTACTTTGGTACAGTGCTAGTGCCAAGTGTGGTGACATGACCTAGTACCAACATATACCAACTTTCTTTTACCTTTACATCACAGTACAGGCATAATCAACTAAATGCACATCTTTTTGAGCTGAACTTCACAATTTTTCTGCAACTGTCAAAAATATGTCAAGGTTTTGATTATCTTCCCTTCATGTTTACAGTAAATCCTAGCATTTGCTGATATGATATTCTAGTATACAAATGATCATTGTGCTCATCTCAATCACTTGATTGATGAACTCGATTGACATAGCTATGGGTATTAGAATGGTCATATTCTGCTGTATTTTAGGTCCTGAGGACTCTGCTGCTGACACCAGTCGGAGCCCATTTGACCAATGAGTCTGTTTGTGAGATCATGCAGTCTTGCTTCAGGATCTGCTTTGAGATGCGCCTAAGTGGTGAGTCACTTAAAACATTACTGATATGCTAGTCAGTGCTAGTTTAACTCACTGGATATAGGCTGTGGGAGTAAGCCTGTCATTGGCCTTTACTGCTGGTTACTGTTTTCATAATGGTATTTTTTGAGGGGCACAACAACAATCTCTGAGCTTGCAACCAACAGCTGAAAATGGCAAGTTACTTTGACCGTGACCTGGTCACTAGCAGTGATTTGGCAGGGATTTAGCCATTAAATGCCAGAGTTCACCTCTCCACATGTAAAGCGAGTTAATCATGACACTGTATTGTAGACAGGGGCACCATCACATCCAATTGCGATTGGTATAAATATATGAAAACAAGCCAGAGCAAGATTGGAGGTCAGGACCTCCAAATAGGTCATAAGAAATAGATTCACGAAATTCTAATTGGATAGGAATTAAAAGTAAATCATGTTATATTTTTTTCCACAATATTCTTTAACCTTTTGTATTTTATTTTGAAATACTTGTTTTAACCTCTCATGCATCTAAAATGACTAAAATCTAACAATCTGAGAAGCGAAAGTCAGTTAATACTGACTACTACATACTATACTCAGTTAACACTTAACGGAGTAAACCTGTGATGAAGGTTTGCTTGTTTTGCTCCATTTTAGGGGAGTTTGGGGACAGCTTTAACACATAAGAGCTTCTAACAGTTTATTAAGACCCGCACTGTTTGGGTGAGATTGGCCTTGTATCGACAATACGAAAGGAATTTCCATATAATGGATCTCATTTAATCAGTTTGATGTCATATTACCAGCACACTGATAACTCTTAGGCATGTGTACATTTAGTCTTGTTCTTGGTTAAATAGTCAAATTGAGAATGAAAGACAGCACAGAAAATTTACATGATTTTTTCCAAGATAATCAATTAGGTAATTCATTTTTTAAAATTGTATTCAACCTTTATTTAACCAGATTAGTCCCATTGAGATCACAGATCTCTTGTATGGGGGAAGACCTGGCCAAGAATGACGGCAACACAGAGTTGTAACACCAAACAAATAAAGTACACTCAAATTATCCAATAAAACATTTGTGCACAGTTGACTTGTTAAAGTATTCTGAAGTTTAATTCCATATTTCAAGTTTAAAAGTGAAGAGAAGTAAATAAGGAGTTTTTGAAGAATCGTCTTGTAAATAAAATCGTTCCAGTGATTGAGGTGCTGTGCACCTAAAGCAGATAATTTCACTTTTGAGTATAAAACACAATGATGAGTAAGAAAACCACAGTCCAAAGAAATTTTGAACTGTTGCAAATCTTAAACTTGCTACCAGTTCAGACTATCTGCCAGAGTTGACACTTTCCTTGCTCCTGCTCTGTTAACCTTTCCTTGCTTAGATTACATTTGAAGTTTGTCTAAATGTCTGGCTTTCTCTAACTCTTATCTCTATGTGTCTGTGCTTCTTCTGGTTCTCTACTGTGTTTGCAGAGCTCCTCAGGAAATCAGCTGAACATACACTGGTTGACATGGTGCAGCTGCTATTCTCCAGGTAAATGAATGGGACAGTGGTGGATTAAGATGGGTGCCTTGTTAATGTGTACATTCCTGTAGTGGTTAGGACTCTTGACACTCGCTTTATAATGGATTAAGAATATGATGGCTGGTTAGGGACCTTTTTTCTAAGTGAACCTTCTAATCAAAAGGGTTCTTGTAGTACCACTGCCACTGTGTCAAAGTGAAAAGTGGTTTGAAGTCGGACACTGCACATTTCCATCACCTCTGGTTTATGCTTTTCTGCACATATCTGTCTCTCAGCCCTCGTTGTTCTGCTTAAAGCTCATGAATTTCATTTTGCACTGCGCCCAGGGTCAGTGGGCCACTGATTCACTAATACCATAACATGATTTCTCCTTTGGCATTTAACATAAGAGACATACACACACACACACACACACACACACACACAAACCACCCTGTCCAGATGCATCAGAGTGCTAGTCACATTCTGTCAGAGAGCCAACTGAGCTTCATGCTCCATGATCTGCATATAGATGATTCTAGTCTCTGCTTCAGCAGCAAAGCTCCCAAGCCTATAAATACCTACAGAAACACACACAGAATTAGCATTGCAGTGATCCCAGACAAAGAAAAAAAACAAACTAAAACAGTATACTGCTCATTCAAATATGCAGGAGCATACCTGCAGAATGTAGCAGAGAGCTCTGTATAAAGTTAAGGTGCTATCCACCTGTTGTCCAAACAGTCTGTCTCCACCATGACTGTTTAAGACAAGACTTGTCACAAATGAGGGATTATCTTCCCTCCAGTGATGTCCAGGATTGGTCTTTGCCAAGCTTGTCACCATTCACTTATGCTTGCCCCTTGCATTCACTGCCTGTTTTTACTTATTGTCAGGATCTGTGTCATCATATCCTCTACAAGACTTAATTGTGCAAGCATGGAGATAACAACAGGACATCAGTCAAAGGGCATCCCTGCACATTAACAGGAGATATAGATGCTTCTGATACTGCTCACACACATTCAATCCAATTTTGCTCATGTTCAACTCCCAGCCCCCCACTTGTCCACACACCCTGGATAATAGAGATGTGAGAGGGTCTGGGCTGCCCCACTCCACCCCCATCAGAGAATAATGAGCAGCAGCTCTCCTCAGAAGGAGACTTAGATTGCCTGCTGAAAGTATTAGGCATGTTAATCTGTTGGACCCACAGATCATCCAATAATCGTGCTCACAAGACAACACTCTATTAACGCTGAGTTAATGTCAGGTTGGGGGCTGCCAGTCCCTTTTTTTGTTTGGCTGTGGTCTGTGTATGTGTGTGTGACTAGTGGTGACATCTCATTTTCAAGCAAAGCTTTATAGTCCACAGAAACCCAGCGACACATACACTCACACACACACACACACACACACACACACACACACACACACACACACACACACACACACACACACAATACTTTGAGCAGCAAGCAGTCCTTCGGCATTGCTCATCAAATGCTGGCAAAGTTTACTGGCTCGGTTTTAATATCTTGAGGTTCCCACAGTGATATTGGCTGTTAAGCAGCTTAGAACATGCTCTACATTTCTTTTGTATTATTTGTTTAATCTGTGTAGGTTAAGATAATACATTAAAGGAGGGCTTGGACAATTTTGTATTACACTTCTTTCAATTTGGGGGGAATCACATGCACAGATTTACCAACTTTAGCCAACTTTAAGAACTAAGATAATTGTAAAGCTGCAATAAGTAATAGGTATTCACTGTTCTCTGTCAAGTTGTGTCTTTCTGGGTTTTGGTGTGACAGGAGAGAATGAAGATATCATCTTGGACTCCTGAAACTTGAGATGGGTATTTTTCATTATCTGATGAGATTTATTGGCCAAATGTGGGGGGGTCAAGCTCCACAAAAAGGCTGAATCCTTCATTCACAGTAGAGCAACTTTTTGCTCAGCTTCCCTCCTCCACTGTGCAAGGTCTAAGGAGATAATGCCTAAAAAAAATATAAACAGAGGAAAGATGGCAACCATTCCTTGAGACAAGCAACTCATTGTGGAATAGTTTGCATTGCATGCTCTGATATTTAAACTATGGTGCATTGCTGATTTATGTACCACTACACAACCCCTGACTCAACCAGGTGATATCATGAGCACACACTTATAGGAAGGTTTGTGCTACATGCTGATATATATTGAATAGGCTGCACCTCAGGACTCATCACCAGTGTACGCTTCATTCGCACCAAATCACCTGAACAGAAGAGTGAATGAAAAGATGAGCTTTGTATTTCAGTGAGTGTGCTATTGTTGCAGTTTATGAGTTAGTTTAATGGTGAAAACAAGCTGTGTGCCATTATACACGTTTCTCACGCTGCAGCTGTGTTGGTAAAACATGTGGGAAACAATTGTACCTGTTTCACAATTATAAAAAGTCTCATGTATAGTTGAGCGTCACTAAATTCTGTCAACAGTGCTGCTCCTAGACAAAATTGTTTACCAGCTCATGTTGTGTCTAATCTATGTTGCACACAGAGATCCTTTTTCTCTGGCAAATAAAAGATTATAAAATGATAGCATAAACAACAAAGAAGCAATGCACCATATTGATGGCAGAATTGAAATATACTAATAAAGTCAATTGTGTCTTTCAGACTACCACAGTTCAAAGAGGAGGCAAAGAGCTATGTGGGTGCCAACATGAAGAAGGTAACACAACTAAGATGTTGAATGTGTATTTGATCTGCTCGCTGTTGTCGTGCTTCTTTTTCCATTTTTTTAATCTTGGTTTATCTCATTATCACTGTGCTGTCTTGTCATTCTGTCTGAGTGTTGTATCGGTGCCTGTAAAATACAGCTAATGAGGGAATAGCATCACTTAACTGACTAAATATCAAGATTAGCCACAGTATCCCGGCATATTATAATTTGTAGTACTTGATTTACTTATTTAACATCTCAGGTAAAATGACCTTGAGTCATTTAATGATTAAATTATGGAGTCAAAGTTGGAGTTAACTCTCAGCACCCTGAATGTCTTTGCCCTGCTCCACGCAGTCGCTTCTAATCTCATTCCTGCCTTTTCCGCACAGACTACATCCAGTGTCCTGGGGTCTCATTTGTATAATTTATATAGATATATTTTCATTTGTAAAGCTTGTTTACACACAAAATGGGGCCTGAAAGAGGCTTACGCCACTTCCTATGCAAAAGTTGTGATCTCAAAAAACAAACTTGGTGGGAGAATGTGCACACCTGTAAGCAACTCTCACCCATTCAGGTGAATTGCTTGTGACTGAATATTTACATTTACATTTGGGACATTGAGCAGATGCTTTTTGTCCAAAGCTACTTATATATACATACATTCATTTGGGGTTCACTATCTTGCCCAAGGTCACTTCAACATGCAGACCAGGGGAATCGAACCAGGGACCCTCCGATAACAAATTTCTGGCACTATCCCCTGAGCCACAGCTAATTTATATATAATAAATTGAGATAATAATACACTATGCGCATTACCATCAGCAGAAACAATATAAGTGTGTCTCTCCATTAACATTGCCCTGCACTCTTACACACAGATCACAACTTAACTAGTTATTTAAAGCTGTTGACATGCCAACAGGATTGGTCAGAAACAATTGTTAATTAATGTTCTGTGTTCTTCACACACACGCAGTCCAGGTTCCTACAGTGAAACAGTTGGAATTAATCTTAATACAAATATATATAATGTTCCCTTAATGCGTTTTTGGCAAGGGACTCTACAACCATAAAGCTGACAGACATCTGATCTAGCTGTGTTCAGCTATCAGTTGTCATTATGTCTTATTTCTCTTGAAACATATTTCCTTGTTTCGTCTTTCCTCGCATGGAATCCCTGAGGATTGATGGGGAAGTGGGATTTACCCATAACAGAGCAGAGCTAATATGGCTTCCTTGTCACAGTGCAATGGATGCATTGGGTGGCTGTGAAAGTGTAGCGATTTTCAGGGGTTTTGAGTTGTTGTTCTCATGCCTTTTCAAGTTTGTAAAAATTCTTTAGCGAGGGCCCATCAGATTTTTCTTATCCACTAATTCATGTTCTGGTCCATCTTCATAGTGAAAAGAGATTTTGAGATGTCTCTCATCAAAACAATGACAACAGAAGATGAAGTTTCATAACAACATGAAGCAGTGTGACATCATTGGAGTTATTTAGTTCATTGTTTAACAACCACCACTGCAGATGAACAATGAAAATTTGAGCTGATTTGACTGTGGCAGAAATGTTCAGACACAGTAATGTTTTAAAGCTTTACTAAGATTACATTTAGTCACATGATATATCATCAGATGTTAAAGTGATATTGATAGTATTAGCAGCACCTCTATGACCATAGCATATTTAACCCATAACTTTTAACTAGGGCTGCACGATATTGGAAAAAACTGACATTGTGATTTATTTTTTTAACCCTGTGATATATATTGCGATATGAAAAAATACAGGAATTTTCATCAGATGACCTGAATAGCACTTTATGTTATGCTGCACTGCTGCTATCTTGTGGACAATTAACCTGCACTGATCTTACCTGTTTTTGTCTGAGCTGTGTGGTACTGACATAAATGGTAAAACAAATTAGCTGTGTTACCTCTCGTTGTGGCAAGAGATGCAAGGCACTGTCGACACAGAACACGTGTTTGCTCAATATCATCCTCCTTGTAGCCAAAATAATTCCAGATAACTGACGTTGCTTTTCTTTTTTGCACCAAGTCTTCCCTTTAGCAATTTTCTTGTGTTCATTGCTCATTTTTCAATATTGTTACTAGCGACTCACTCCACGTGCAGGGGCGTGGTCTGCTTCGGCACACTGATTAAGATCTAATGTGATTGGTTCAATGCCCCTGATGACAGATATAAAAACATGGCCGTTCACGTCGCCCGGAATGGCGTTACCGGGGCCCCACCTTGGAGCCAGGCCTGGGGTTGGGGCTCGCAGGCAAGCGCCTGGTGGTCAGCCCGAAAGAGTGACATGGGCCTGCCCTCCAGTAGGTTCACCATCCGCAGGAGGGTTCAAAAGGGCCAGCTGTTATGTGATTTGGGTGGCAGTCATGGGCAGGGGCCCCGTTGACCCAATTCTCGGACGGTGACTCTGGCCATGGGGACATGGAATGTCACCTTGCTGGGGGGAAAAGAGCCTGAGCTAGTGCGGGAGGTTGAGCGGTACCGACTAGTGATAGTTTGGCTCCCCTCCACACACAGTCTGGGCACTGAAACCCAACTCCTTGAGAGAGGCTGGACTCTCTTCCACCCTGGAGTCGTCCGCGGTGAGAGGCAGCGAGCTGGTGTGGGCTTGCTTATAGCTCTCCAGCTCAGCCACAGTGTGTTGGAGTTTTCCCCGGTGAACAAGAGGGCCATTTCCCTGCGCCTTTGGGTCGGGGACAGGTCTCTCACTGTTGTTTCGGCTTACGGGCCAAACAGCAGTGCAGAGTACCCGGCCTTCTTGGAGGCCCTGGGAGGGGTACTGGAGAGTGCTCCAACCGGGGACTCTGTCGTTCTACTGGGGGATTTCAACGCTCACGTGGGCAGCAACAGTTCTACCTGGAGGGGTGTGATTGGGAGAAACGCCCTCCCCGATCTGAACCCGTGTGGTGTTTTGTCACTGGACTTCTGTGTCAATGATTGACTTTGTGGTCGTGTCACCTGACTTCCGGTCGTATGTCTTGGACACTCGGGTGAAGAGAGGGGCTGAGCTGTCAACTGATTACCACCTGGTGGTGAGTTGGATCCGCTGGCAGGAGGAAGCTGGACAGACTCGGCAGACCCAAACGTGTTGTGAGGGTCTGCTGGGAAGGTCTGGCGGAACCCTCTGTCAGGGAGGTCTTCAACTCCCACCTACGGGAGAGCTTTGACCAGATCCCAAGGGAGGCTTGGACATTGAGTCTGAATGGACCATGTTCTCCACTTCCATTGTTGATGTGGCTGTTCGGAGCTGTGGCCGTAAGGTCTCCTGTGCCTGTGGTGGCGGCAATCCCTGAACCTGGTGGTGGACACTGGAGGTAAGGGATGCTGTCAAGCTGAAGAAGGAGTCCTGTCGAGCCTGGTTGGCTCAGGGGACTCCTGGGGCAGCTGACGGGTACCGGCAGGCCAAGCATGCAGCAGCACAGGTGGTCGCGGAAGCAAAGTTTGGTCAGCCTCGATGAAATTCTGGCAAACCATCTGGTGCCTCAGGATGGGGAAGCAGTGAGTTGGATGGAGGTGAGGAGCTGTTGACCTTGACTGGGGATATCATCAGGCGGTGGAAGGAATACTTTGAGGATCTCCTCAGTGCCACTGACACGCCTTCCATAGAGGAAGCAGGGGCTGGGGACTCATAGGTGGATTCATTCATCACCCAAGCCGAAGTCACTGAGGTAGTTCGGAAGCTCCTCGGTGGCAAAGCACCGGGGGTGGATGAGAACCGCCCTGGGTACCTCAAGTCTTTGGATGTTGTGGGGCTGTCTTGGCTGACACGTCTCTGCAGCATCGCGTGGCAGTCAGGGACAGTGCCTCTGGACTGGCAGACTGGGGTGGTGGTCCCTCTATTCAAAAAGGGGGACCGGAGGTGTGTTCCAACTATCGGAGGGTCACACTCCTCTGCCTCCTTGGGAGAGTCTACTCCCGGGTACTAGAGAGGAGAATTCGGCCAATAGTCGAACCTCATATGCATGAGGAACAATGCGGTTTTCATCCTGGCTGTGGAACACTGGACCAGCTCTATACCCTTTGCAGGGTGCTTGAGGGTTAATGGGAGTTTGCCCAACCAGTCCACATGTGTTTTGTGGACTTGGTGAAGGCATTCGACCATGTCCCTTGTGGCATTCTGTGGGAGGTGCTCCAGGAGTCAGGGGCCGGAGGGGGTCTGGTTCGGGAGCCACTGGATTCCATCTCTTTTTGCGGGCGATGTTGTCTTGTTGTCTCTGTCAAGCCAGGACCTCCAACATGTCCTGAGGCAGTTTGCAGCCGAGTGTGAAGCAGCTGGGATGAAAATCAGCACCTCCATGTCTGAGGCCCTGGTTCTCGACCGGAGAAAGGTGGTTTGCTCCCTCCGGGTTGGGGGAGAGTTCTTGCCTCAAGTGGAGGTGTTCAAGTATCTTGGGGTCTTGTTCATGAGTGAGGGAAGGATGGATCATGAGATTAACAGGCGGATCTGTGCAGCAGCCGCTGTAATGCAGTCATTGCATTGGTCTGTTGTGGTGAAGAAAGAGCTGAGCCGAAAGGCGAAGCTCTTGATTTACCGGTCAATCTACGTTCTTACCGAAAGAATAAGATCCTGGATACGAGCTGCCGAAATGAGTTTCCTCCGCAGGGTGGTGGGGCGCTCCCTTAGAGATAGGGTGAGGAGCTCTGTCACCCGAATGGAGCTCCACATCGAGAGGAGCAGCTGAGGTGGCCCGGGCATCTATAACATGCAGAGTCTGCATGCACAGTGTGTGTAATGTACCCTTGAAATTAAATGAGTTCATTTGCCTCCTACATAGCAGGCCCTGCGATGTGACTATTGCACACACATACATCACGATGATGATGCTCAAACAATATATTGTGCAGTTCTACTTTTAACACACAAATGAAATGAAGTATAAAAGGCAGGTTTAGGGAAAATGGCTGCGATAAATCAGTAACTCCAGCCCAGGGCCCAGGGCAGGACTGGGCTGGAATTAGCCACATCTCGGACCAGGATGCAATTCAATGCAAACTGGACCTTTGACTGCTGTGACTCAAAAGGTCATTTCATGCCAACTCACCCACAATTCAACACTTTTTATGTCGTGGCCCTCTCAAATTCCTCTAGTTGTACTCTGAATACTTTTTAAGTTGTTACTTTATGAGTTGAGCTAAATGTAGACATTTTTGTGATTTGTTGTATGTTTATTCTAAACCTCACCAACTTGTGTTCATTTCATTAGTTGTGGCTAGATGTGGAAATGGGATGAGAGAGACGGGGGCTACCACTCTTTTATCATCTAATCATTTTTTAAAATTTTTTTGTAGATATTTGTTTTGTGTTGACTTAAAGCTTGTGTATACCTGTTGAGCCTGGTTTTCATTGGGCTCTTGAAATTAGCAGACTACAGCTTGTAATGGTTGCTTACTAGATGATGTGGTCTTATTGCCTTTGGACAAAACATTAATCTCCACAGCTCAGTACAGTCTTACAGTGTTCTCCACCATCAAATTTCCCATTTTTGCAGTTTTGTTTTGATTGATTATTGTTTTAGTTTTAGTGTTAGACATGTTCTATTACTGTACTTACTGTAGAGCTGGAAGCAGTTGTTCCTGCAGTTGTCGCTCTTTGCATGTTCTGTCTGCTTGTCCACGCACAATGCCTGCTTATTAGCTGGCTGCACCTTCTCTAGTAGTTAGAGCCTGTAGTGGCCGTATCTGTGTCTCCAAACCCTGCGCCCTATCTGGATCCCACACCCCTCCCATCAAGTATGAACATGTATGCTTGAGTGTGTGTTGTGTTGGTTCCACTGCTGATGTGTTACCCATCACTAATCACGGGCATCTGCCCGCTCCCCTTCTCTTCTGAGGCTTACAATATCTTGTGGAAAAACAAACGAGTGCAGGTAAGGAAGATAACTCTCAGTATTCAGGCTGGAGAATGTTTCCCCATAACCTCCTCATGTTCTTTTCTAAGACCCCACAAACCTCTCACTTCTTTTATCTGATAAACTGGCTACAAAGAGAAAGCTGACGTGTGCTGTATTTAAGAAATGACCATCCATTATTTAAGTACAATGTACTGATATTATTATATGTTATATATGATGTATATGTATATAGTTCTAGACAGTCGTTGTCTTAATACACATACTTCACTAGGACATGTCTTGTAAATGCTCATTTACTACATTACATGTGTATTACCGAATTTATTTGAATTGAATGGTCATTTGGGTGTACACCATGGATATGCCTCAGCTGCTGTATATCATGCCACCCATATGCTTTCTCATCTGTTGCAGGATAGAGCATGATTCAGTTTTGTTTTTTTTTCTTTTTTGATTTTTTGGTTTCAAAGTTGGTAAAGTTGGTATAGGTTCAAAGAAAACAGATTCAGCAGAGTGTCTGAAACCTTAATTTATTTCAATAAATAAGCAAAAACACACCTTTGCAGAAATTAAATGCACAGAATAAGTGGCAGTGAGAACATTTGTGTGCATGTTTATTTTTGTGCATTGTCTTCTGAAATACTGGTCGATGTGTTCCTTTTATGTCATGATCAAATGGGATGTTGTCTTTTGGTCCTTACTCAGTATCCTACCAAAAAGAGATGCATGCACATTTCTCAGAGAACTAGGGTTACCCTGTCAACCAGTGGAGTTTTTTTTATGTACATCTACTGTTTGAGACAATGAGATATAAGAACTGATTTTCTAGTTACCAGCAGTGCTGGGGGATCATTGACAAAAAGCTCCAGGACTGAGGTAAATTAGCATATGCTCTAGCTTGCTAGCTATCCGATGGAATCGGCAGTGTTCAAGGAGCCAGGAAGCTACAAAAATAGTTGTACAGTATTATGTGGCATTTGAGGTGCAAAAGCAATTCTGGAGACAGGTAGTTCCTTGTTGAGTCTTATTCCAAGGTTGTGTTGTTGGCCAGCCCAACCTACCAACTATACTGCACTTTTAAGTAGATTGCACCATTTAAGCTTGCAGTCATGGTACTTGTAGTGCTCTCACTGCCACTATTTTTTTTCTGAGGAAAAAATGAAGCATCCTAAATGATTATGGGATTAATAAGTAATAATGATCAAAGTAGTACAGGGTGTTTGGAGAGGCCTTACTCAGAGTACAACTCTGTTTCCTCTAGTTGAAGATGCGTGCTGGTGGGATGAGTGAATCATCGAAATGGAAGAAGCAAAAACGCTCGCCAAGGCCACCTCGCCACATGGTGCGAAGTCCCTCTGGTCAGATGGAGCCAACCCAGTCGAGCACCCTTAACAACAACAGTGTTTCAGGTAAACGACGCATTACTGTACTAGTACACTCACAATCATCAATGACGCTTCCTATCTTGCTTTAATCATCCTAGTAGGGTAAAATGTAGAATGTGGTCTTTATCATTAACCATTATATACTATGACTCTTTTTCCGGTAAACAAATACATGAGAAATCTGCAGTGGACCATTGATACTGCTGCAAGTTTTTACATGATACATGAAGCTCTAACACCGCATTGCGCCATTGTGTAACTGTCTTTATCCTTTAAGGTGGCGTCCTGTTCATTGAGCAAGGCTTATCCACCTCTATCCTACCAGCTTCAGACAGTGCTGGTTCATCTATTTCCAGTCCCTCAACCACAGACAGTGGCCTAGACACTTGTTCTAAAGCAACCTCCAGGGAGGACCTCTCTGACATGGAGCAGTGTAGCTCATCTGCCACCACCCCTAACACTGCTACTATTCTCCCTGGGCCTGAGCCGGATGCACAGGTACTCTATGTACTTGATCACTTCTTGCACACCAAACACTGTATTCATTGTTTGTCAGTTAACTACTTAGCCTTTCCCTTTTCCATGATCTTTGTGAAATTGTGTCTATTGTTAGTCTGTATTTCTTTATGTTTCTCCATAAAATATGAGTCAGTTTCACACAAATCAGTGAATAAAGTTGTGGTGTTATGTTTTTGTAATTTGTGACACCCCATCCACAAAAGTACTCTCTGTTGGTGTGCTTCTTTTTATACAGCCATGGCAGCACTGTAAGAATTTTGAGTTTACTGGCCATCAGTAGTAATACACCCCTGAGCTTAGGCTGAGTCATCAGTGCTTTTTAAATTGTTTTCTAGGATCTAAAGAATCTAAAATACCATTCAAATTCCTAGATGTTAACAAAGGCATTTTAGGTCATTTTTAAATAATTATGTGAATGCTATGAAATCTGGATGTTAAGCTCTGACTAAATCGTCCTTATTTCTACACATCCTTGTCCTGTCCCTAAGGTAGTGGATGGTCTTGTGTCTCCATCCTTGGCAGTTAAGTCCTACGTAAGAAATCTAAGCATCACTATGGGCCGGTGCTGGGTGGTATAACGGTTCACACCGAATACCGATGTATATTTTTGTTATGATATGAATTTTTAATATACACCCATACAGGTGTATTTGATTACACAATGTTCGGAAAGCTACGCTGCGCTGTGCGATGCTGTTTCAGACCGGACCCTTTTCAGTGTTGTGCTTCTAAACAGGCATGGTGCGAAAGCGAGTCGTGGTGAGGGTAAACAGTAGTGCTCTGGTGTTATGTTATGGTGTAGATGGCTAGGATAGACATTGCAGTTAATGACTTCATCCGCGGATGTCAAGATGAGCAAGTGGAAAGCCGCTGAGATCCGGGAGATGCTAGCTCTCCTCGGTCCGCTAGGAACCCCATTCTAAACTTCAATGGGGTGCAATGCAAAGCTGTTATTTTGAAGACAAATTCAACCTGCTTCCTGTTAGCTGTCTGTTGCTTGAGGCAGCTAACGCGAGGCGCTCAGCTGCATGCTTCCTTTAATAGCGGGAGTTTAACATAGACATGTGTTTGACTGAGAAGGCGAGAATATGGGCCAGGGGTCTATAATTAAGTAAATCTGTCAAGTGTCGGCAAATTTCTTCCGATGCATATGTTGTATGCACTGTTCACACCCAACTTTGTGCTTGACATCACATCACATGGTTATGCCTACCCCGGTGGCTTTTCGGGAAAGAAGGAATATTAAACCTCCCTTTTAGATAGACAAGGCAGCAGAGTGCAGCCTTTACATTGCAGCAAATGTGCCGCCTTTTCTATCTAAAAGGAGCTAGTAATTCCTCTCTCATCCAATAGAAAATGCTGTGAACACCTGATTATGCATGGAAAAAAATAAGAATACCATCATATACCAGGAAACCGTTAGAATTTTGAAAAATTCCGTGATATACATTTTTGGTCATACCGCCCAGCACTACTGTGGGCTGACTCTTATATCTTATATCAATTAAAGTACTTAAGATCACTTGTAGAGCAACCTTGTGTCACCAGTAGGTCTTTAAGGCCATCCAATCAGGGCCTGCTGGTAGTTACTCAGTCTAGGCTTAAAACTAAAGGTGACTGTACTTTTGAGTTTGTGGCTGCCAAACTTTGGAACGTTCGCCCATTTCACTTAAGATCTGACATTATGGACACCTTCACAATCTGTTCAAGTTCCATTTGGTTAGACTTACCTATGTGTTATTTTTTTCCATTTTCTGCTATGTGTACTGCTATGTGTTTTATGTGTAATGATGTTATCATCTCTATGAAGCACTTTGTGATGTCTCTGCTCTTGAAAGGTGCTTTATAAATAAAGTTACTTACCTACAAACAACCTTTTCGCCATCGTTGAGCTTGATGACTTTTAGGTGAGATACAGTGCAAGATGTCAAAAAAACACTTTAACATCCATTGTGACTTGCTGGGAACTTTAACTCCAGTGAGATCCTCTGTCTTCTCTGTGTAATTGCTATACTGCTGTAACTTTAATGATGGCTCAGGATTTGTGTTCTGTTTCCATCTAGTCTGAAGGCAGGCAGGTTGAACCAGCTCACTCAGCTTCGGTGGAGTCCATCCCTGAGGTCCTGGAGGACAAAGAATCTGTTACAGAGCAGTCAGACAGCACCTCAGTCCATGACATGGACTACGTCAACCCCCGTGGAGTTCGTTTCACACAGTCCACACAAAGAGATGGTAAGGATCATCAGAATCAGAATCAAAAACAGATTTAACAGATTTATTATTAATAAGGTGCATACATTGAAGAGAGTAAACAAACAGTGACTATAATATTTAATAAACATTTTTTGTGATGCAAAAATTCAAGGGCAGTGGTGGGTTTGAGTGCCAGAGTGAAAGAGTCAGTGTCAGTGGGGGTGGGGGTTGGGTTCCTGGGACTTGTTAAAGATCCCAACTGCAGAAGGGAAGAAACCGTTCATGTGGCGGGAGGTTTTGGTCCTGATGACCACAGCCTCCTGCCAAAAGGACAAACAGTCTGGGACCAGGATGGGAGGGGTTGGCCATAGTCCTGAAGGGATGGAAGGTTGCAGCCAATCACCTTCTCAGCACAGCATATGATACGCTGCAGTCTGCTCTTGTCCTTAGCAGTGGCAGCAGTAGAAGGCAGTGTAGAAGTGCACCATCATTGTCTTTGTCAGGTGGAACATCTGCTGTTGTGATTTTTTGGTGGACGATCTGATGTTCAGCTCTCATTATCGGTCCTGAGTGTTGATGGTGCCCAGGAAGCGGCAGGACTCTACAGAGTCGACGGGGGACCTACACAGGATGATGGAGGCGAGTGAGGCTGGGTTCTTCCTGAAGTCCACGACTATTTCCATTGTCTTTAGAGAGTTAAGCGCCAGGTTGTTGTGGCTGCACCTGGTCACCAGATGGTCAACTTCCCACCTGTAGTCGGACTCATCCCTGCCAGAGATGAGCCCAAAGAGCGTTGTTTTGTCCATGAACTTCAGGAGCTTGACGGACTGGTGACTGGAGGTGCAACCGTTGATGTACAGGAAGAAGAGCAGGGTAGAAAGAACAAAGCCTTGGGGGGATCCGGTGCTGATGGTCTGGGATTCAGAGACATGTTTCCCCATCTTCATGCGCGGCTTCAGGAAGTCTGTGATCCACCTGCAGGTGGAGTCAAGCATGTGGATTTGGGAGAGCGTGGCTTGTAGCAGAGCCGGGAGGATAGTGTTGAAAGCAGAGCTGAAGTCCACAAACAGGAACCTGGCATATGTTCCTGGGGAGTCCACATGCTGGAGGGTGTGGTGCAGGGCCATGTTTACTGCATCCCCTACAGACCTGTTGGCTCTGTAGGCGAACTGCGGTGGGTTCAGGAGTGGGTTGGTTAAGGATTTGAGGTGGGACAGCACAAGGTGCCCAAAGGGCTATATGACCACAGTGGTCAGGGCAATGGGCCAAAGATGTGTGAAGTGGAGAGACCCAGGGTCCTGTTCAGCTGGGGATTGGGGGGCTGGTGAGATGGGAGATGGTGTTGCAAGGGATGGTGTCAGGACTGTCCCGTTTTCTCTCAAAGCGACAGTAGAACTCGTTCAATTCATTTGCAAGTCACAGGTTATTGATGGAGTGGAGGGGTTTAGGTTCTGCTCTGTCAGAGCCCCTTCTAGACATAACCAGAGTTGTTGGCTGAGAATTGGTGTTGGAGATCCTCAGGCCATGTCCACACATACCAAAACAAACTTTTTTCTTGGCATTGTTTCAAGAATATTTGCGTCCAGGTGGATCGATCGTAAATTACCCAACTTTAGTTCATATTCCAGGCCTAGAGGTGGTACTTGAAATTCATCAAAAATGGAGAAGAAGAGACTGAGCCTGCGCATAAACTTTAGTACTGCATACAAACAGACAGATGCAGGAGAAACAGAACACAACAAGAAGACGAAAATGGCTAGTGCGGTTGTTCAAAACCCCTTTTTATTCAGCATAGTGGCAAAGGAGCATAATATTTTGCCCTAGTAACCCTGATGCTGCTCAGTATCTTCTGCAGCACAAACATAAGAATGTAGTCCACTGTTGTTGTTGTTGTTGTTGTTGTTGTTGTTGTTGTTATGAGACGTCGCAGGGTTAAGAGGCCGAAGCCTAAGTCTAACCTGTCTCTGATCCCACTCCTGAGCGCATCCTCCTTTTGCAGCCTTAGCTGTCTGAGTTTGGCTGTGAAGGGTTTGTCATTGTTAGAACTCACCCTGGTGCGTGATGGGATACAGACAGAATCTGATGTATGATGCCACAGCCTCTTTATACTCATCCAGACTGTTGATGGCAATCCTGAAAGCATCCCGGTCTGTACAGTCAAAACACGCCTGCAGGTTCCCCACAGCTGCACTAGTCCACTTGTTTGACGTCCTCACAACAGGTTTGCAGAGCTCTAGTGGTGGACCATAATGTGGTCAGAGGGGCCCAGTGCAGTGCAGGAGACGGCGTGATATGCACCTCTGACTGTGGTGTAGTAGTGATCCAGAATGTTGTTCTCTTTGGTTGGGAAATTAATCAGATGTTTTAATTTGGGTAGTTCATGGCTGAAGTTACCTTAGTTAAAGTCGCCAAGCACAATCACCAAAGAGCCCGGTGTAGTCCGCTCCACACTCAGTCTCTGGTTGGCTAACACGCGCTGCACCTCCTGCATGTTAGCATGCGGTGGAATGTAAACAACGACCAAAATGAATGAAACAAACTCATACGGGGAGTAGAAGGGTTTGATGTTTAAGATGAATGTTTCCAGATGATGTGAACAGTGCTTTAGGATCACTGTCACATCATTACACCAACCACTGTTGGTGTAAAAACAGATACCTCCACCTTTAGTTTTACCTGAGAGTCCTGTGTCACGATCCGCTCTGAAGAGTTGGAAGCCTGCCAGCTGCAGCACAGAGTGCGGTATCAATCCATAGAGCCATGTATCCATAAAACACAAAACAGAAGATGAAGAAAAGTGTTTTCCCCCACCAGCAGCTGGAGCTCATCTAGTTTGTCGCACAGTGAGCGCACATTGGAGTGAAATACTCCTGGTAGTGGTGTGCGATGTCCATGCTGACAGAGGAGCACTAGTGCACCAGATCGTTTCCTTCTCCGGTGTTTCACTGCATGAGCAAAGGTGAGTGCACCTTTGACTTGTATGTCCAATATTTCAACGGATGGGAGGAGAAAATTGTGGAATAAGTCCGCTGAATTGGTTGCCCTTACGAACACGAGTTCTTCTCTGTTGAAAGACCACCGGGTATTAAGGCAAAAAGTAAAATTAACAAACAAAACAATGCACGCCAACACACCGCGGCTGTCATCCCTGGCGCCATCTTGGATTGACCTCATCGTGGTCTTTGAAACTGTGATTTCTCTTGATATGTTACCTTCTCGAAAATTGTGTGTTTCTCTTTATACACGATTCAAGCAAACCATTGATTTTAATAATCACTCAGCTCAAGAATCAGTGCTCCACAACATTGTACAATAATCATGTTTTCTTTACCAACTGAAGATGTCTGATTTACTTACATTTGAAACGCTCATCCACACAGTTATGTGTTCTTTCTTCATCTCTGCAGGAGCATCTCTCATCCCCTATGGCCTGCCATGTCTGAGAGAGCTTTATCGATTCCTGATATCACTGACCAACCCCCATGACCGCCATAACACTGACACCATGATGCACATGGGCTTGCAGCTGCTGACTGTGGCACTTGAGTCGGGACACATTGCTAACTACCAATCTTTACTCAGCCTGGTCAAAGATGAGCTCTGCAGGCATCTCTTCCAGGTAAAGCAGAATGTCTAAATGAACACTTGTATAGGTAAATGTGTTGTTTGTTGTTAAATTGATACTAGTTGGACATTTCCAGTAACAGTTGCCTTTAGTATGAGGACATGTAGCACCTACAGGCCAGGGATAGCCACTTTGCATTGGTTGGCTTGATGCTTACACTCGTGTGATATGCTCTGGTGCAATGTGCAAATTCTAGTGATGATTAAAAATGTTTTAACTTTGAAACTAAACTGTTATCGTTACATACCAATGGGGCCTTTCCATTGGCACTTTTGGCTGCGCCGAGTCACACTACACCACACTCATTTATATTTCCATCACCAATTTAACTGGCCCAAGCTCTGACTGAAATGGACTTCTGAGAAAGTGGGGCCAAAGCAAGCCCTATCAGCCTCCAAGCAGGTCTCAGTAATGTCTCGTGATCGTGAGCAACCTGAAACATCCTGTTATCCCCATCTCCCACAAGTGTGTTGTGAGACTCAACTGATGTCTGTGCAAGAGACCATAGAGAAAGATGTTTCCAAGTCTCTATGTGTTCAGCTCTTAGTACATTTGTGTCTTTCAGTTGAATCTTTAGTTTCTCTCCTGGGCCCCTGATAGTACCTTAAGATATCTACTTTATTTTACTATTTCACTGTGTTCACTTTTGGCTATTTCAGGAGTAGTGTTACGTTACTGTTGATGAAAACCCAACATTTTCTGACTTTGCTGCTTAATAATGAAAGCCTTTGACAAACAAAATAACTTTTACTGCATAGAATTTAGAGGAACTGAAATGTGTCTATCACCAAATTATCTGAGCTTTGTTTGCAGCAATTCTTCAGTGATACTAAAGGGAGGAAAGCATTTACAGCCATTTCCTTAACCATTACTATTAACAAGTGGGCCATCAGTTTAAAACATACCTTCTAGCAGGTAGGCTGGTTGTAATGGAAATGGAATCCCTATTGTGCTGGACTGATGTGCTTTGTCAAACCGAGTTGAGCTGAGCCTTCACATGCATATAGAATAGCCCCATAGGAGGACCAACCATCTCTGCCATCTATTAGTTTGTTAGTGAGGACATTGCTGGAGAAGCTAGGAGAGATTCAGGCATTTTCCTGTTAACAGCCCAATGTCAAGGATTTTCTCTTAGTTTTTCATTCCAAGACAATGTACAAATAAATATTAAGCGACAGTGAGTTGTGTAGAGGAGCTGGAGGACGCTAAAATAATCTTCTATATTTACTGTGACTTTGCTGATATTTTTTCTCTGTGTTGTAGTTGCTGAGTTTGGAACGTATGAACCTATATGCTTCCTCCATACGAGTTTGCTTCTTGCTTTTTGAAAGCATGAGAATGCATCTAAAATTTCAGCTTGAGGTAAACTATGTTAAAATTCAACAAACTCTCTGTGCTTTGTCCATTGACTGTCATCTAAAGTGACTCATGCAATCCAAATATATGGTAAAAATAATTGTGAGGCCTTAATAATAATAATGCTTTTTGCTGAACAGATGTACCTAAAGAAACTAATGGACATCATCACTTCAGAGAACATTAAGATGCCCTATGAGATGAAGGAGATGGCTCTGGAGGCACTGGTCCAGCTGTGGAGGATCCCCAGCTTCGTCACTGAGCTTTACATCAACTATGACTGTGACTTCTACTGCTCCAATCTGTTTGAGGACCTCACCAAGCTGCTGTCTAAGGTCACATCCCCTTTAAGCATGTTGATGTGGTTACAATTTTAGTTTTCATCCATCCATCCATCCATCATCTGTACACATTATATGTACGCCGCTTAATCCTCTGCAGGGTCGCGGGGGGGCTGGAGCCTATCCCAGCTGACTTAGGGCGAAGGCAGGGGACACCCTGGACAGGTCGCCAGTCTATCGCAGGGCTACACATAGAGACGAACAACCACACTCTCATTCACACCTACGGACAATTTAGAATGATCACTTAACCTCAGTATGTTTTTGGACTGTGGGAGGAAGCCGGAGTACCCGGTGAAAACCCACGCTTGCACGGGGGGACCGGGACGCGAACCGGCGATCTTCTAGCTGTGAGGCAGCAGTGCTAGCCACTGTGCAGCCCTTTTAGTTTTCAAAACTCTTGAATTTCCTCTGTGGTTAAACTTGTGGAAGTCCTTGCCAAACTTCAAGTGATGTGCTCAGCTGTCATTTTATCATGAATATTAAGTAATTATGGTTTCACCTGCCACCCTTTTGAAGTACAGGAAATAAGGCTACTCTTAAAATCATTTTTTTTGTCCAGTTTCAATTGGTTACATCAGACCTATAACTAACACTGTGCAAGATAGAAAGCTCATCAGCCCATAATGGGCAAGTGTCAAATGTCAATACCTTTGATTAAACTGACTTTGCTGCAGTCACACACAGCAATACAGGCAAATGAAAATGGCCTTCCAGTGCTGAATGTGGGCAGTGCGAGATTTGAGATGCACGGACGGTACTCATATCTAGTCCATTAAGAGGTCAGCTACTCACACATCTATGCTTTTGGCTTTGGCTGCATTCTCACAGTCAAGGGTCGCTCACCTAAATTGAGCTCCAAGGGGGCTAAGATGCAGAGTTGCTTCACCACCAGATAGTTTTCTTTTATGAAAAAGAAAGTGAACTGTAAGTGAAGTGGAAGTGAACAGGAGGCAAATGTTGATTTCCTGTGTGTGTGTCTGTGTGTGTGTGTGTGTCCCAACCTAAACATATCAGATTATGCCCCTATGATGGTTTTATATCAAATAAGTACTATATTTACTGAAAAAAAAAATGTTTTGTTATAAAATACAGAATGCATTCCCAGTGTCGGGGCAGCTCTACACTACCCACCTCCTGTCCCTGGAGGCTCTGCTCACAGTTATTGACAGCACTGAAGCACACTGCCAGGACAAGGTGGTCAACAGCACTGCTCATCAAGACCACTCACAAACACTGCTGGCAGAGGGAGATGGTTCAGCCAAAAATGGAACAAACACTTTAGCTGGTAAACACAGCCAACTTTCACTTTATGGACACTTGAGCGTTAGAACCTTTAAAACGAACTGCTTAAACTTTGTTGTCTTTACTGGTGTTACTATCTGTTATCTTATGCTGACACAAAATATGATGTGATGATATACACAAATTAATAAAGTGTGTTTTTTTAGGATGTTCAATGCTTAAAATGTCAGGCTTACATAATTAAGTAATTTAACACTTTTGGCCCTGATAACTCTGTCCTTTGTTTTCAGATCTAAGTGGACTGGGTAGCACCAATGGCCTGAGTCCAGAAGCTGAGAATTCACCCGTGTGTCCCCCAACCAGTGGACATCTGATGGCAGAAAAAATGAGACTGGGTCGACAGGATCAAGGAGACAATGACTCTGGTGAGACTTTGATTTTACACACAGTTTTATAATAAAGTCTTCCTAAGCCCTGGGATGGAAACAATTAGTTGAAGCTAAAATAATTGTTTTCATTTTTTCACCCAGCTGAGAAGAAAGCCCCAAAAAAGCCCCAACGTTTCTCGTCATGCTTACCTGATTCCCAGGAGTTGATGGAAATTAGAACCAAGAAAAAGGTGAAAGGAAATGGATTTATGTAGATTTGTTGTAGTATTGCACATCTGCATTTAATTCTAAAATCTACTGCTACTTTAAAGTGCACTTTTTGTCATGTGTCTAGCTGCTGATCACAGGCACAGAACAGTTTAACCAGAAGCCCAAGAAGGGAATCCAGTTCCTGCAGGAGAAAGGCCTCCTCAGTAACCCTCTAGACAACAACCAAGTGGCCCAGTGGCTCAGAGAAAACCCCAGACTGGACAAAAAGATGATTGGCGAATACATCAGCGATCGCAAGAACATGGAGCTCCTGGACAGCTTTGTAAAGTAGGCTGGAATTCCAGGAAATATTGTGCATTTGTTGATCACTTAATTATATTTTGCCCTGTGGTCTTTAAGTATGTAGAGGTTTTGGTTCCCATGTGATTGTTTTATAATGAATAATTCTTAGTGTAACTGTTAAAAAACAATTGAGGTTCTAATAATGTAAAACTTTTTCGCAGCACATTCACCTTCCAGGGGCTTCGTATAGATGAGGCCCTGCGCCTTTACCTGGAGGCCTTTAGACTGCCTGGAGAGGCTCCAGTCATCCAGAGACTTCTAGAAACCTTCACAGACAACTGGCATGTAAGCACATTCCCTCTACTTTGAAAAATGGCTTAACAATTCTTCATTACAATGTATCAGCAGCATTTGGACCTTCTGATTAATAGAGCTTTACACCTGATACACTGTTATACGTTGGACATAAGTCACATGTTAATGAATTGGATATGTCAGACTGAGAGAGATATTTTTTTTTTTTGTTAGCGCTGACATCCGGATCACTAATGCTAGCAGGCATAAACAAACATTTTTTCTGCTATTCCAGAAACAAACCTAGAAGGTTGCGTCTTTTGTTCATGGCTTCCTTGCAGGTCCTTTTTTGTTTTCAGGCTGCTAGAGATGCTTGCAGTTTGTTAGCAACATGGCTACCTTGCAACCCTCCAAAGCAAAAAACGCTATAAGAATCCCAATTTTACATAAAGAACTCTTGTCTTGGTGATATGAAAAGGCAGAGTAAAACACTGTATTAATGAGTAGGTGCGTTTAGTTATATACTGATCTACTTGAAAGAATGTTGGTTCTCTTTCATAGCATTCATTTCATGTCTCACTATGGGTAATACCCCCGTGTGGCCTCAACAGAAGCACTTTATTACATTACGCCAGACTGGCCCTGATGACGTGAATGTCGTAGGGCCACCAGCCTTTCCCTATTTAAGGGGCCAACATGCTGTTATCATCATTCAAAAACCTCTTCTTGCATCACAGAAGCCAAAGCCCACAACAGAACAACTTGAACAGAGCCTAGCTTAACTGTTCAAAGACACAAGCAACCAACTCAGTCGCCAAATGCTTGGCTTTTGGTCGCTCTTTCACCAAATTTGGTATGCATGCTCTAGGGGCGAGTATTAACTAATGTCTTGAGTGCCATGTTGATAGGTTAAAGTGGGTGTGGCCTTTCGTTTCATTTCATTGTCTTTCTGCTTATCCGTGAGGGTCGCGGGATGTTGCCGTTTCCCCATAAGGGGCTGCAGGGCTTACTGGGGCCAAATCCAGTTCACACAATGGGCATAGGCCAGGATACATCCTGGATGAGTTGCCAGCTCATCGCAGGACCCTTACTGATGGCAGTGGCTGCCACACAAGGTGCCATCTGCACATCAGGCCTATTTGTCATTAACCATCATTGTTTGCGTTTTATTAATTTATGGCAAGGCTGGAAGGACCCAGAGACATGAAACATGGTATGCTGAGTATAAATGATGTCCAAAAGCTGCTTCAAAAATTTGATCCCAGTCCGTCAGATGGGAGCGCTATAACATAGGGTGTGAACTTCGAATTGCTCTCCCCGCCAAGCCATAAGTGCTGTTGACTTGAAATTTTTCATACACACCCTCCTGATAGTCCTCTACAAAAAAGCCTCATCACCACAAAAGCCACTATTACAGATTTTTTGCTAATTTGCATAACGATAAAAACAGTAAATGAATAGAACTTTTGAAAGATTGACTCGATCAACACCAAATATGCAACACAGCTTTGGGGGATAAAATGACAAATTTATAAATGAGCCAGTTTGGTCAAAAAATTTTTGCATTTGGCAGGGCTTAGAAATGATTGGCCATAACTCCCACACCCTTTGTCCTATCATCACAAAACCTGGTGGGTAGGCTGACGGGACTGGGAATCTGTCTACCAAAGCATGTTGAGCTCAACCTATAGGGGGCACTATAAATGCCATTAGCATGCAGCTGAAAAATCAATTTGGAGAAATCTGGAGCTTGTCATGGGTATGTGTTGCACAGATCTTTGAGGAACACGGCGATGTCATCGACTGCGGGGGCGGCTCAACCTATAGGGGGCGCTATAAATGCTACACATGCGTATCTCAAAGACCATCGGACAGAAATTCAGCAAATTTGGTATGCATGAGCTTTGCCGATGGAACCATGGCGAATCGGCAATGCTTACGTCTGGGTTGGCATCATAGACTGGTAGGCATACAAGAAAACGTCATCCCTATGACTCTCAAAACAGTAGGTGACCCATAAACACCTGGCCTGTGTGGAAGCAAGATGGGGTGACCTACCAGATGAGCTTTGCTCCTTGCAGCAAAAGCCGATGGACACCTGCTTTACGGCAACACTGAGGAGCTGCCCGAGCCTGTATACGTGCTGGAGCTGCTTCTGGATGTTGTGGACAACGGGTCCAATGGTGACTTGGGGTTGTTAATCTCCGATGATGACGACTCCTTGTTAGCGCCATCGAGTTGGGCTATGAAGCCCACGGCTGTAGACAGGACAGTTTCGCCGTCAAATTCACAGGATTTGGACATGCAGGAGGTGTGTAAACATGGGGCTGCAAGCTGAACATCCCATGGCCAGCAGTGCAAGCAGAGACAACCAAGTCTCGCTATGACAGAAAGGGACTGCCCAAGATGAAGAAGATGGGAAAGCAGGTACTTCCCATCTTCCCAGAACTCCTGGATGAGCTGGCCACTACATGGAGAGACAAGCCATAAAGAGACAAAGAGGGCTTCCCACGAATATCTTGTTCTCCCTTTTATCTGAAACTAATGGCTGTGGATCTGGTCATACGACACTTTCTACCTTTTCTGGAGGGCCACCATGTATTACACTACAGTGGTGGCATACATCAACAAACAAGGGGGCTCAGGTCCACCAGATTAAACTCAGTATTACACAGACTGATTATATGGAGCTATGCCCATTTTAAGTCTCTCAGAGCAACTCATGTACCCGGGGTGTTGAACTATGGGGGGAATTTGTTATCAAGGGGTGACCCGATTTATACAGAGTGGAAATTGCACCTGGAGGTCATAAAAATAATCTGGGAGAATTATGGTCAGGCAGAGATAGACTTCTTTATATTCTTGAGAACGCTCAGTGTTCGAGTTTTTTCTCTCTCCACGATCAGACAGCTCCTCTGAGAGTGGACGCGTTGGCACACAAGTGGCCGCGGGTTCTACGATATGCATTGCCTCCAATCACGTTGATTGCTCTGACTCCGGCGAGTGCCAGGAACGAGGGCCTTTCACTTATCCTGATAGCCCCACATTGGACAGGAAAGCACTGGCTGGCAGACATAGTACAGCTCCTGTGTGGTCAGCCAGCTCCTCTACCACTCGGCAGAGATCTGCTGACACAGGCGCATGGAGAAGTATTTCCCCCCTCACCCAGAGAGACTGATTCTTTGGGTTTTGCTCCTGAGAGGTCCAATCTGACAACCGTAGGGCTTCCTCAGAATGAAATTGATACAATCCAGGGTACGAGAGCCCCATCCACTAGGTCTCTCTATGACTGCTTTGATCATGATTCTTTTTCAGTGCTCTGTATTGACAGTCTTGTCATTTTTGCAGAGTTATTGGAAAAGGGCAGAGCATTTTCTACCATAAAGGTGTATTGGGCAGCTATCACAGCTTGCCATGTGGGTTTTGACAGTCGCCCAGTGGGACAACGCCCACTGGTGTGTATCTTTATGAAGGGGGCATGGAGGAAATTACCCTCAGAAAGGTCAATGACACCATCATGGAATCCTCCAACAGTCCTGGATGCTGGCAGGGGCATAGCCATCATTTCAGAAGTGAGGGGGACAAATTTATCATCCTCTCACATTCAATTGCACCTCTCCTTAGTGACCACATAACCACAAACAGCACAGCACCAGGGGACTGGCAGGAACAGCTATACACCTTGTGTCTTGTCCTAGCTCTGCAGATATAGGTGGACAGGACAGCAGATTTCAAAAGATCTTATAAGGTGTTTCTGTCCTGGCAGTGTTGCCCCTAGATTTTTTTGTAGCAGCGGTGCAGTAGTTGGTAACCTAGCAACACCTGAGGGATCCAGTCCAGTCCATTGGTGACTACTGGTGAGATTTTTGAAAAAAATTTGACACATTGAGACTGGTTTAGAGTCAGTCGGCCACATGTCATGGAAGCTGCTGACAAAAAATCATAATTTCTGCATGTTATTTTTTATAAAACAGAGGAAGCACTAAAATACAATAAAAAAAAAAAAAAAAAAGGTCCGTCTCATTTCTCCAGTTTAGTAATAACCGCAGATCTGAGGGGGGCTTCAGATGGCTCTGTCAAGTTTACCTAGCTAGCTTCTTGCAACTTTTAATGCAAGCTAGCAACTGGGGTCTAATGGATGTAACGTTAATTTCATAAGCGCAGTAATTCACTCACGGAGGATCCTTTAGGATCTAAAGGATATTTATTTGGTACTTGTTTTTAATATAGCCCAAGTTAGGCTGCCTAACTATACAAATGTTGTTGTCTGCATCACTTATGGCTTTGACGACGAGGATTTCAGCCACTCAACTTAAACAGTGACTTGTAGAAATTTTACAAATAGCAGTAATGACAATAATAATTGATTTCAAGATAACTTAGGGTGTAGTGCTTTCACTGTGTGCAATTTATTCGCCATTCGCCTGTGATGTTCAACCTACAGAAATCATGCACGCCACCGCAGACTGCATATAGGGGAAACTCTGGTCCTGGGCTGTCAGGTTGCCTGAGTGGTCGAGGTGACCAGAATGAGGAAACCCAGACAGATCCTTCCTCCAAATGACCGGCTTAAATACCCCCAGCACCTCCTTCGCCTATTTGGCATGTACCACTACCTGTCCTTCACCACATAAACATACAATAAATAAACAAATATTTACTTCAACATCCCTACCAAATATAAACATAATCAATATAAACCCACAGAATCATCTAGATAAATAATCCTAATGATTGACATATATTTACATTTAAAACCCACCAATCAAACTCCCCTCTACCTACTCTTCTCTTGGTTCCTCCCGCTCCACCAAGTGGAACTAATAAAAGGTGTGCGTACACCCTGGGAGGAAGAGAAGCGGCAGGTAAGTTTTATGCTTCACACAATTCCACAAACAGATCTTATGTTCTCACCACCTACTGCAACAGTGGCCCGCTAATCACTGACTTTCTCTCCTCCCAGGTGACTCTTGATGGCCAAGTAACCCCCTAATCCTGCAAGCATTATGTCAATAAAACAATTAGCTGTGTGCGCGCGTCTCATTACACCTATGTACCTACATCCACACACGTCTTCAATTAATCCGAGCCCTGTCTGATTTATGACCGACGTAACGGCAGTCCGTCGCCACATGGGCTAAACCTCATAAAGGAAGACCAGTCTCAAAACAGGCTGTCCAATGGATAGCTGGGGCCATTGTACTTGCTTACACTAGTGGTGGCTCACAACCTCTAGCTGGTTTGTGTGCACACTCTACTAGAGGATTGGCATCATCCTGGGCTCTTTTGAGAGGAATCTCAATTTGTGCTGCAGCCAGCTGGTCGTCACATCTGAATAATTTTGCTCGTTCCTGCAGCCTGGCTGTTATAGCACCCTCCTTAGCTCACGCAGTGGAGTGGAGGGTTTTTTTGTAACAGGGATTATTCACCAGAATAAATCTACTGTTAGGGCTGGTTCTGGTCATGGGTTCTTTCAGGAATCCGGGAATCAGTATATCCCATAGTGAGACACAAAACGAATACTATGACAGAGAACTTTAGGTCATTTGCATAACCCCGATTCTCTGAGTGGAGTGAGTGTCTCACCAGACCACCCTCCTTGCTGGTGTGAAGCGAGTCAGAGGTGGGCTAGATATTTTGAATGATGAATGACAGCATGTCGGCACCTTAAATAGGAATGGGCGGGTGGCCCTACGACATTAACGTCATCAGGTTGAGGGTAAGCAGGGGCATTACTAATGCTATGAAAGAGAACCAACATTCTTTCAAGTAGATCAGTATATAACTAAACGCACCTACTTATTGATACAGTGTTTTACTCTGTTTTTTCATAGCACCAAGACAAGAGTTCTTCATGTAAAATTGGGATTCTTATAGCTGTTTTTGCTTTGGAGGGTTGCAAGGTAGCCATGTTGCTAACAAACTGCTAGCATCTCTAGCAGCCTGAAAATGAAAAAGGAGCTGCAAGGAAGCCATGAACAAAAGACACAACCTTATACATTTGTGTCTGCAACATCAGAGAGAAGAATATATGTTTGTTACATGCTACTTAGAGAATTGAGGTTATGCATGTAACCTAAAGTTTTGAAGCGTTGCAACTTCCAGTGGTAAGAGGAAACACCTATCAACATGGGAACAGACTTTCACACAACACTGGAGCGCTGTCCATCCAGTGAATGTCTGTCCATTCCTTCTTGATTTGCATTGGTTCCTATCACTCTCCCTCTTCAATTTCTACCTCTTTTCTGCCTTGGTTGCTCAATGGCAGTTGCACTTCCTTGTTGCCTTAATTCAAACTTCATTTTTGCAGGAAAAATGTAGCCCAGACAGACTGGATAATGCAGTGAAAGTGTGTTTTATAGTGAACCAGTGTATATGAGGACAGTGCAGTTTTTACATATCCCCATTGAGCACAGAACTCCAATCTGAGCTGGTTTAAGTGGGATTTTGACCAGTGGAGAAGGGGTATTACTGTGGGTTGCAAAACCTAGACTTCTTTGTTCCACCTTTGTAAACTTGTAATTGACCCAGCTGCTTTACCTATGTACATATCTTTAAACAACCACGTTTCATGTCAGTTAATTACTTTTCTGTGCAGGTGTGGAACATAATTTCCTGATCACATGATCGTACAGATTATAGTAGTACTCTGACACAAACACAGACACACAATGATGGGCAGAGGACAGACTCTACAGGGGGGAATATTTGACCTCTCAAAATAGCAGGAGGAACCACGTGACCTGGAAACTATTCCGAGTAATGTCCTTTTCTTAGGCTGACCACAGACACACAGATAGTGACCTTGAAAGAGTTATTTTAGGCAGTGACACTGTAAATGAGTTTTCCACTCTGTGGAGTCACTGTAAAATCAGCAGGATGTGCAAGGTGAGATTCAGACTAGAAACAAGGTCAGCTCTTCTTATGTAATATACAGTCAAACACTCTACTGGTTTGGTTTTTGGTCTGAAGTGGCTTTAACTCATATTATATCATGTTAATGTGTTACATTGGGTGTACTGTATGTGTGTGTTTGTAGAAGGTGAATGGCTCTCCCTTCATGACCAATGATGCAGGCTTTGCCTTGGCCTATGCTGTGATAATGCTAAACACTGACCAGCATAACCACAATGTCCGCAAGCAGAACATCCCTATGACTGTTGAGGTGAGTCACACACATGCACAGATACACACACACACACACACACAGATCAACTCTAAACAAAGAGCAGACGCTTCACTTCTAAAGGTCGATGTTACGTAGCGTCTTATATTATTCATATTCAGGAGATAATTTCATTAAACGGGGTAAAATACAGACTCAGCTTATCCTGTGTGAACACACCACACAAAACACAATTACCCTGGTAATACTGGTCTTGCGAGAAAAGCACTTCAGATATACATCTATAGACTTTGAAGAACTACCTGCAATGTCTGACATGTTGGCAGATTTAGTTTTGAAAAGTAAAAAAACAGCTGAACTGTATTCATCTATTTTTTCTCTCTGTCACTGGGACATGCCAGTCTCTGTGTCTGATGGTATGAAATTCCTCTGTGAATATTAGTATTTTGCACTGGTGCAGCTTGGCAGCTCAGAAAGCTCACAGCTAACAGCTGTAGCCAGTGGTGGTCCATCTGAGAGGTGAACTCATCCTAACAGGCGGTGTGTGTGTCTCTGTGTGCACGTCTATGTGTCTCTGTCTCTGTTTTTTCTCTCTGTGATTGACAGCAGATGAAGACTAAACAGAGTCTGTGGGGCAGCTCATGAGCAGCTTGTGGGTGGGCCACTCTCACTGACAAACAATAGAAAGCACTTGCTTTCCCTTTTTTTTCTTTTGTGTACAAATACTTTGTAGAATTGATCTTTCTTGAGTTGAGTCATACCTCATCATACAGCTTGAGTTGTATGGTGTTTATTCTCATACATTCCTTAAAGGTCAGTTGTAGTTTGGTGAAGAAGGCTCGTTGACCTTCGGACTCAGACAACAGGCACAGGCTGCCACACAATAGTTAGGAGAGGGCCAGTAAAAGTGGCGCCTAGCACTTGAGTTACTTAGCAGCTTGCAATGCGTAGTATTCACCACAGCATGTGCTAGCAGTGGGGTTATTTTTGAAATGGGAAAACTATGCCCACCATCACACTGTGTAAATCAGAGCTTATTCCCTAGGACCTGACAATGTGATGACATCTTTTCAGTGAGGTGCAGGTCAGCTCAGTGGCATAATTCTGTCCATAAAACACACCAAGCTGTTCGATTTGGCAGGTTGTGTGTTAGCATTCCTAACATGATTTTCTGTCTGACAGAGTGTCTCTGATATGAGCATGACAAATAGAGGCCTGATCCTCCGTAGCCTTCTGCTTTCTCTAGCTGTCTCTGCACACGTTTATTTTTCTGTGTCCCTGCAGAGAAGCTCCCGTTACCTCCTTTTTACCTGCCAGTAGGACAAACCATGACTAGTGAGGAATAAATCAGAGCCTTGAGGCTGTCAGTCATCACAGGGTAGTTGTGTTTGTTTACAGGAGGCTCTTGGCTATAATCCCTGTTTTCCTAATGCTGCAACTGAAGCGTATTAAGTAACACATAGCCACACAAGCCCTTTTAATTGTTGCTTGGATGCACAGTTAATGAAGCCCTGAATGCCAGAGGCTTGGGTGTCTGAGCTAAGCTCATGTGTTGATGCTCACTGACTGACATGTTGATGGTGGAGAAACAACAGTTCTGCAAAAAAGTATGCGAGGTCTTTCAATAAGGTTTGTGCCAGGAAACAAAGGTAGATTAGGTAGATTAACCCACACCTAACTGCTTTGTTTTTGTTTCTGTTTTTTTTTTTTTACTTTACAGCAATTCAAGAAAAATCTGAAGGGGGTAAATGGAAACAAAGACTTTGACCAGGACATGTTGGAGGATATCTACACTGCTATTAAGTAAGCTGCCATCACACTGCAGCACTCACCTGACACATTAGCATGTATCTGGCCAGCAGAGAAATCTTACCTGTCAGAACAGCTTTGCATTGATGTTGGTGTCACAGGTGTCTCATGTGTCACATCAGCAGCAGTAGCAAAAAGTAATCTATTCATAAGGTCTGACAAAGATTCACCTACTAGCTTTTTCCACACCTTTTATTGATGAAGCTGGCCTGATTTGGCCACTGTTAAAGCTGAGCTTTTTCT
This sequence comes from Acanthopagrus latus, assembly GCF_904848185.1. Classification (NCBI taxonomy): domain Eukaryota; kingdom Metazoa; phylum Chordata; class Actinopteri; order Spariformes; family Sparidae; genus Acanthopagrus; species Acanthopagrus latus. The sequence continues at coordinate 1,194,828 of NC_051053.1, forward strand.
GTGCAGGAGTGAGGAGATTGTGATGCCAGATGAGCAGACAGGGTTGGTGAAGGAGAATTACGTGTGGAGTGTGCTGCTACACCGCGGTGCCACACCTGAGGGTGTTTTCCTCCACCTGCCTCCCGGAAGCTACGACAATGAATTGTTTACAATGACCTGGGGTCCCACCATCGCTGCACTCTCCTATGTCTTTGACAAGAGCCTCGACGACAACATCATCCAGAAGGCCATCACTGGCTTCAGGTACATAATTTCACAATAGTCAGCAGGTGAGGTAGTGGAACAGGGAGATACTTTGAATGAGGATTCAAATCTACAGTTCCTCTACAAGTTGGTAGTCCTCTTTATCTCTCCTTTATCAGGTTCCTGACTGTGTTTAGAGAATTAAGGTTATGCCACATCGTAACCTTCGTCCTTCGTCAGTAGCTCACCTTTTTAGGCCACATTGTCTGCTCTTCTCATTCCACTGTTGGCCAGGCTCAACATTAGTTTGTATTATTAAGCAACATTTCAATATAATACACACTGTTTCTTTTCACATATTGTATTTAGTAATGGTGTCCCTTATTTGCTGTTTGGACTGAGAAGTATGGTGGTCAACAGATGTAAATCACAAAAGCAAGTCTGAAAACAAATTCCAAAACACAATGACATTAACCAGAAATCATCAGACTTTTGTCAAACAGAAAGGACAGGACTTATACTGGTTGAATCTGATTAGGCAGATCAGTGGGAAATCATACAGAACTGTTGAGCAAGTTACTTAATCAACTTTCTCAAGGGTTATGTTGTACATAATGTATTGAGTAATGTTAAACCTTAAGGACACATTACCATGGGAATTATTTGCATTATCATAGAAAGAAAAAAACAGATTTTCTCACCAATTTTCCTTTGTCGATGTAGATCATGATGACCAAGCGCGTCATCTTCTGTGCGATTTCCGGTCAACGGACCTTCACACCTTCCCACTTTTGTTGACCCTGATCTGCCCAGTCAGATTTAATAAGTACAAGCTCCGCGCTTTCTGTTTGACAGAATTCTGATGAGTTTTCTGGTTAATGTCATTGTGTCTTTCGACTTGATGTTGTGATTTGCACCTGTCGGCCACCGTGGAGACCTTAGATAGATAGAAAAAAAGAGTAAATGCAGTTTGGTATGCTGTCAAATGTTTGTTGATTTTAAGTTGTGTGATTTGATGTGTTTCTGTATTTGCAGGAAATGTGCCATGATAGCAGCTCACTATGGCTTCAGTGATGTTTTTGACAATTTGATAATCTCCCTCTGCAAGTTTACCACTCTAAGCAGTGAGGTGAGATCCTTTCAGAAAATGTACCTAGGTCCTAATGTACTAAATTGCTCCTACCAATTTACAGTGTGAAATCTTTGGTTTGCTCTTTAAGCTGGAATTTCTCACAACCAAACCAAAATCTTATTACTCTGATGTGGTGGATATGTTGTCTCCGTTGTGTCAATGATAAACTAACTAAATGTGAGGTTGTATGAGGTACTTCTCCCTAGTCAGTAGCCCTATTCACACTGGCTTTTGTGTGCAACTTTAGTGCGGCAATTCCCTGCCTCCGTCTCTGTAGCCCCATTCACACTGCCGTTTGCATGTGGGGGTCCTGTGCCAATTCTCCACACCCTCCTCTGTGTGAAAGTTTCATATGTGGAGAGGGGGGAAATTTCGCTCCGATGCTGATCCACCTCTGGAGCTAGCATCAGGGCCGCATTATTGGTGACCCGCCCCAGTGTGAATGGATAAGCTGGAGGTGTGGAGGGGGGGCGTGTTGGTCTGACTACTCTGATAACTGCACAGGTCCTTCACTTAACTAAATACAGAGAAATGTCCCACAACGCAACATTACAGGACCAAACAAAAGTAACGTAGAAACTGTAACTGTCTTTGGTAACTTATATGAGGAAAACACATACCACAGCTGTACGTGGAGAAGCGACCGTCCTCCTGTCCATCCTCCACCTGTCCCCCTGAATCATCCACACATTTCTGCTCAAAAAACCGCATATGTCTCCGGCAAAAACTTTGACTCACCGTGTGTTTGTGATGAAAATAAATCACAGTAAACATCAGCCCTCCTGACTGAGACTTCAGGGAACTTTCCCCAGAAAGCGGCCTCTGTCCCCATGAGTGAGGGAGTCTGACAGCGTCCTGTTTACTGATGGTGATTATGTAATTATGTAATTTAGCTCAAAAAATGTAACTTCATCACTTTCCAGGATGTTTGGCGGGTCAGGATCTCAATCACTACACGTTATAACAGCATCCATATGATTATAAACTGTCCACGGGTTTAGATTGACAGGAGGACACCTGGGAAACACCGACATCATCAACATGACGTGAACAGTCATGGCTCTTTAGGAGCCGCAGCGCAGCTTTCTGTGCGAATTACACACGTGAAGGCGGAGATGCTGCGCTCTGTGTTAATCACCATCAGTGGAGAATTGGCGAAACACCAGCTCTGGAGATAATGCTGAGACGCTGTGTAAAAAGGGCTAGTGTGAATCTCTCTGAGGCGGCAAGGGGTGAAATTTTGCTCTGGCCCTGATCCGCCTCTGGAGGTAGTATCAGGGCCGTATTATTGGAGAACCGAACCAGTGTGAACGGAGAAGCCGGCTTCACGTATTGAGGGCTTAAGGCAGAGATGCTTCGCTCTGTGTGAATCAACGATGGAGAATTGGCGAACTGCGGCTGTGGCTTTTATGCGTCTTCTCCTGTGTGAATGGGGCTAGTGTGTCACCTGTAGTAGATGACCGTCAGCTCTCTGATGGTGTGCAGAAGCAGCATGCAGCACCGGCAGGAGGCAGAGCTATGTAATGCTGAAACGTTACCAGCAGCAAGATGTATTTTAGCCACCTAAAATAGGTCCCATCTAAAATAACCATATCAGTTAGATGTACGTTTTTTAAATGTTTTTTTTTTTCTCCATTTTGGCTGCTTTATGTTGCCGCTACGCTTCCTGTGACACCACATACTACTACAACACTGATGTTGCAAGGTTGAGGAAAAATCCATCCTGCAATTAAAACAACCAAAATCATATTAGCAAAACTTGTACATTATTGCCAAAAATCTTGGTATTTCAAGCTGAATGGCAAAACACAATAGATATATCTTGTTTTTTTATGTTTAGTTGTAAGTCAAAGCCCCATGTGAGATGTCAGGCACATGAGGTAAAAGAAAATATGCACCTGCACATCATATCAATATAATGAAAAAATGAGAAACTGTATAAATTAAAATGTGTCATTTTACATTAAATAAAACTGTCTAATCTCTGACAATGCAAGAACAATTACAGGATTGCCTCTCCTGCACACAGCTGTGCACTTTCTGCCACTCCTCTCATCTACTCTTGTTTTAACTCAAATTTAATTTTATCGCCATAAAATGTGTTGTTTTTCTTTTTTCTTTTTTTTTTTTTTAAATATATATACAGATATACAGACCAGCCATATGATAAATACATTACAGTACAATTGTCTCAAAGTGTTGACTGAATGTTGGTGTGTCCTTCCCCTGCAGTCTGTGGAAAACCTTCCTACAGTGTTTGGCAGCAATAGTAAGGCACAGACAGCAGCCAAGACAGTGTTTAACCTTGCCCATCGGCATGGCAACATCCTCAGGGAGGGCTGGAAGAACATAATGGAATCTATGCTGCAGCTGTTCAGAGCTGAGCTTCTGCCCAAAGCCATGGTTGAGGTCAGTGCTCTACTTCAAACTTCTGAACATTCTTACATTACATTAGTCAGTGACTGGATCCTATCTGCTGCAGAGAAAGTCTGTGGGTTGCCATTTCTAAATGTTCTGCTGCCACCTGCTGTTCAGTGCTCACACACTATGCTTGTTGCCTCAGGTGGAGGATTTTGTGGAACCAAATGGGAAAATTTCTCTTCAAAGAGAGGAAACTCCTTCAAATCGGTATGGACGGATCTCATTTGCCATTTGTTGATGTACTCTGATGTACTATTTAATGCCTAAAAGGAGACTAGCTTTCTATTATTAGGAGAAAATCTGTAATAAATAGGGAGTGTATTTCATAAAACAATCTCGACCAAGATGGGCAAAAGTAAAAATTAAATTTTCCTGCTGTGTTGCATTCAGTGGTGAGTCAGCAGTGTTGAGTTTTGTCAACTGGTTGACGCTGAGTGGAGCTGAGCAGTCTGGACTCAGAGGACCGTCCACGGAAAACCAGGAGGCCAAGCAGGCCGCTGTCCTCTGCATAAAGGTAACATTTATATGCTACAACACATGGTAATGATTTCTGAAGTAAGTACTAAGTAAAGTATTCAGTTGACATGTTATTATAGTTCACGTTTTCGCTGTGTTGCCACAGGATTCTTGCTGCATGATTGCTCCTAGATTCATTCAAAATAGTGTTGTACAGCCAGTTTTCTATCTGCTTCACTAGAAAACAACTGCCAATCATTTTCTTCATCATCAGTCTGTCAGCCTTTTCAGTTGATTTATTAGTTTGTCCATCAGTTGTGTCAAGGCGTATGTCTACAGCCTGATGGTTAGAAATGCATCATTTATGGTATCTCTAGTCTTGTCACCATACCTTAATTTCTAACTTTGATATAATACCTTAAAAGATATCGTTATTTGATACTACAAGAAATTACCGTAGGAAGCATAAAACATAACACTTTCTATGAAGCATCCCATTTTTCATCTTTAGATCAGACCAAAAAGTGGATTGGAATTGGGTGGGGTGTCAGAGACGGGGTTGTGACTCAAATTGGAACAGCTGGTGGTCAGTCCACCTTAATTTGATGCTAATTCCGTAGCTAACCCCGTCATTTTAGTCAGTAGGTGGGACGCAAACACAGCCTGGCTTGGGTTGTATCGCTGGCCATGTCTTTATTGTACTTTTACTGTCAGTGACACACCTCACATCATGGTTGCTTTTGTTTTAAACTTGTTCTTTGATGGCAGGGACTACAAATTAAGACTAATTAAGACCTCTTGGCTAATTCTAGCATATTTACAGTAATGGTCATTAAGTAACATGATGTAACTTTCTGACCTTAAACTACCAGCTTCAGATTGACACAGCAACAAACAATTATTTTAACGGTTTCAAATATTAAGAATTGATGTGTACTGATTGAACTACTTTCAGTTGGTCACGTGACAGAAGGAATAGCATGCTGAGATTCCCTGCACCACTTAGTCCCCGGAAAATATGTTTTAAAGCGTCATATCGTTTATTTCTGTTCACAAGAAGATTGGCTTAAGGTGTCCAAAGTATAACTGCCTGCATGTCTACAACTGGTGGTCATCGCAGAGAAAACAGAACGAAGATAAAAGACGATCCAAAGCGGTGTGCAGCCCACTCAATCAATCTACTCATGGCAAATGAAGAGACACCTGGCTGGGCACAGCAACTTCTGTTTGAGGTGGCTGATCTCAAAGACTCATTTGTACGGAGGTTTGACGAACTTAGCAACTCAATGAAAGGCCATCCTCAATAGAGTCACCAATGCCGAAAAGATTTAGAAGATCAATGCGCTGCTGATGGCAAAGAAAGAAAGAATTAATTTGAAAGAATGAACTAAAGAAGTAAACTATCTACAGACAAAGTTTACTATCCGGGAAGCCCACAGTAGGAGGGACTTGTCTTTTTTGGCCTGGATGAAGGCCTGGAGACAGGTAATCCAGATAAGATGATGAATGAAATATTAGGTTTTATCCTGGACCTTAAGGACAGCGACCCGACACCTGAGGGTGAGAGGCAGCACCGTAGTCTACGTCCTCGCCCAGCTCCAACAGATCCACTGTGCCCTTACACTGTGAGCATGTTGAGATGAAGTGACAGGCAAAAAATCCTTGGGGCTGTGGCAAAGAAAAGGCAACTATACTGGGGAGGGGGGCTGCTCCGGGTCTGCCAGGATCTCCCAACAGAGATCAGAATAAAACATGCGGAATACGATGATATCAGAGGGAAACTCCAGAGAGCCGAACTCTGCTATGGGCTGCTGTATCCCTCCCGACTCATAGTCACCATTGGAGACATAAAATACATCTACAATAACGTGTCAGATGCAGCTGAAGATCTGAAGAAGAAACTGCCCAAGGTTTTTGGATAACATGAACGAACGACAAGAGGCTTAAATGCACCACCACTATGGTAAGACTCCCCTCAGCATTTGTTCTCTTCTTCATACTCTCACCACTCTCTCTACTCTCTCTTTCTTTATGGAGCTCCACAGGTGCAGTGCGTATGTAGGTATAGAGAGATATACGTGTATATATGAGTGCATGTTGCATGTTATTTTAGTGGAACTAGAAATATGGGGAGGTATAGATGTTACACAGTGTGTGTGACTGACATTCTGAAATTGTGCCGGTTTATTAGGGTTCCTACCCCGAAGGGGTAGAACCCTTCTAAAGTTGTGCCGGTTTATTATTTTTATTTTTTGGTCTGCCCCTTGAGCTCAAATTCCTGTGAGCTGGAATGGGCCAGAAACTTGAAAATTGGCCCAATGATTGGAAATGATGTGCATCAACTTTTATTAAAATATGAGGCCAGTAGTCACATGACGTCACCGAACGAGATGGTCTCCTAGTTGGACACGTCCCGATTAACCCACCAGTTCACCCCAAATTCGCTAGTTGAATCTGAATGGTCGTGCTCTAAGTCTTGGTGAAGCGATAGTTTAACGCTTTATCTACGTTGGGAGCTCTTGTAAATCATGTATTATGAAAACTAGAACTAAAAAAACTAACTAAGCTAACAGACGACGCAGACACCATGACGGGATATTAAGGACGCCAGTGCCGGTCTGAGAACAGACGTCAACTGACCCGGTTAGATGAAACAGACAGCTGCATCTCTGTGTTAGAGGATGAGAACCACCAGCTTTGCCAAACAGCGGATAAAAGTGCTAAAAAGTGTGAGGAACTACACCAGGCCATTGAAGACGCTGCCAACAGAGACAGACGCCAAAATCTGCGGCTCGTCTGAAAGAAAAGCTTGAAGGTAGGAACCTGACAGACTGTGCGAAGAAAATAATTTCTGAGAACCTGGGTATTGATTTGGACAGAACACAGCTGCAGCGAGTGCATCGTGCCCCAATACCAATGCCCGAAGAACACCAGCCACCCAGACCCATTATCATGCGGTTTCTACGTTCTTTAGAGAGGGAACAGGTGTTGTCTGCTGCAAGGGAGAAATACAGGAATAAGGAAGGTGTAATCTCGAGGGGCTGCAAGCTGTAATTTTTCCCCGACATGACTAAAGAGACGGCGGAGAAGAGGAGAAAGTTCACAGATGCCAGGAACCAGCTGCACAATCTGGATCTGCGCTTCACCCTCGCATACTCGGCCGAATTACACTTAACATGGAAGGGGAAAAGGATGAAGTTTACTGATCACAGAGAGGCAATGGACTTTATCAACAAGGAGGAGACAGGGCATCTGAGAACAGCAGAGGACGACACTTGAACTTTATCCCGGCGGACAGTTTGACCAATACACGGTATAAGGATCCAGATTGCATGGCTCAATATGTACAGGACATGACTTTTAGTTTAATCATTTTTGCACCTGATTCCTGAACACGTTCAAGAGTATGGGACTCCGTCCAACTGGTTGGGCATCAGGTTGGTCTATATAGCGGCTCAAAACTATGTTATGACCTGAGTGGTCCTCTTTGTGTTTGTATTTTAAGCCAAAAGTGACGCGGAGTGTCATAATTTACTTTTTAAGTCTATTTAGAGCCAGCAATGTCAGAACAATGGAAATGAATAGACTCACACTGTTTTGTTTTTTTCTGTTTGGGTTACTAACCGGAGTTATGCAAACAACATTCTAAATACCACTGTTTGGTTTGTGCGCACTACATACAGTATGTGTGTGGCATATTGTAAAAAGAGACACCTATCAAATGATTTTTTGAGGGGTCGGGGTGGGGGGCTTCTAATGGGGACCACCTGAGTGTGATTCATGGACCGAGTTTGCAGTGGGTCTCTCAATAATATGAGAGAAAGGGGAGGCGGGTATGCTGTTCTATGTATGGGGGTTTTGTTTAGTGTTCTATATTCCGAAGGGGTTTTATACAAGGTTTTCTGCATGTTATTAACCTGCGTTGTGACAGGCAGCGGGGTGGCACCTTCTCTCTCCTTTTTTTTTTTCTTCTTCTTTCTTTTCATTCTTCACTATCCTCTATGTGAGTTATCATTTCAGTATGGTCCATATACAAGGTATCTATTAAATTATGGCTAATTGTGTGAGGATAGTCTCCTGGAAAGTAAACAGGCTACAAAATCCAATGAAAAGAAGGAAATGTTTATTATATTTATTAAGTCGCAACAAACCCATATAGTTTTCTTACAGGAGACCCACTTGACTGATTCAGAGGCTGCCAAATTGAAAATAGACTGGGTTGATCAGATATATCACAGAATTGGAATTCATGGAATTATATATCACAGCATTGTAATGAACAAGCTAACAAATCACTAGACAGATTATGGGTCAAGCCCTAGTTGGGTTAAGATCGAGAAGGAACTTGCTGCGCCATTTAATATTGTGGAATTATTATCACAGAAGAAAACCTAATCTTACAACACTCTCGATGGGCATGGGCATAGGCACATAAGACCTTGGGGATTTCACAGTATAAACAAGGTTTTTCTTCGATATGGAATAACCCTGCAATATGTATAGGGAAAAAGACATGCTCTTGGGGTACATGGTTGGCAAAAGGGATACATGTTGTCAATGACCTCTACAGGGACCAGTCATTTGTATCATTTGAGGACCTTAAAGAACAATATGATCTAACAAACAAAGGGGATTTCTGGAAGTATTTACAGTTGAGGAGTAGTGTGAGGTCTACTTTTTGATTAGAATGGGCAGAGGAGGGAGAAAATAAGGTTCAAGAATTTCTCAATTATCGTCATACTCCGCACTTAGCCTCGGTGTTCTATAGAAAAATGTCAAATTTTCAAACAAAAATGTGTGAAAGCTTGAGATTAATAGGGCAAAAGGATCTCGGTGGTGAGATTAGTGAAGATGTATGGCAGGATGTGATCTCAAATGTAGGTTGGGCTACAAGGGATGCAAGGAGTAAGTTCATCCACTATAAGATCGTACATAGATATTATTTTACACCACTGAAACTGTTTAAAATGGGATTAACTCTGAACAGTAAATGCTGGAAATATCATAAGGAGTTGGGCACATTCCTCCAAGCTATACGGGACTGTCCTATGGTACTGTCCTTTTGGAAGGTGGTGCTGAAAAACCTTGAAGGATGGCTTAAACGACCTTTAGCAGAATCCCCACAATTAGGCTGTTAATGGATAAGGCTCTAATGCCACCAGGCCTTACCAAAGCAAAGGTCCGAGTGACAGTAACTAGTTTTGTTGTTGCTGCTCGGCTCATACTACGCAAGTGGAAGAGCCCACATAAACCCGAACTTGTGGAATGGTTAAAACTCATGACAGAGACTGCTGCTTTTGAAAAGATGATTGCTAGGGTTAATAATGTTCCAAGTACAATGAGTCAGATATGGGAAGTCTTTGTGAACTACATAAGGGGTGTGACGCCATAGAGGGGTGTAAGGCATGGTTTAAGGATAGTTACATTGCATGTAATTGTATTTATGTATGCTTTGAATGTGTATGAAGCATGAGGGGTGCCAGGGGTGGGGGCTGCCTTTAAGTTGTAAGATGAGTGTTTTATTTTTATCAGTGTTTCAGATATTTCTTTTTTGTTTGTTTGTTTTGTCTTTTTCTCTTCGTCCTATCTGTTTCTCATGTGTTACTTTCTAAAACAGGCTATTAATTTATGTCATATCTGTAACATTTGAAATGTCTGTAAAGTTATGTTAAAACAAAAAAAAAAAATTAAATGACAAAAAATAAAATAAAATATGAGCCCAGTCAGCCACATGGTGGTGTTGTAACTGAGGCTTGAAAATGCGATTATGGGAAGGCCACGCCCCTCACACCGTAAGTCTGAAATTTGAAAGCTTGAAATTTGACACACAAGTCCAGCTCCATGTGCTCTATAAAAAAGCCTCTTGGACATAAAGCTCCGCTGACTTGGATGTTTTGCCAATTAGCATAATCTGAAAAACAGTAAAATGAATAGAACTTTTGAAAGATTGACTCTATCAACACCAAATTTGGTATACGGATTCAGGGGATGTAAAGACACATTTCTACTATAAATGAGCCAGATTGTTCAAAAAACATGACCACCAGGGACCCATGTATTTTTGCCATGGCTTAGAAATGATTGGCCATAACTCCCACACCCTTTGTCCTATCATCATCTGCCTACCAAAGCATGTTGATCTCAACCCATGGGGGGCGCTATAATGTCATTAGCATGTAGCTGAAAAACCAATTTGGAGAAATCTGGGGCTTATCATGGTTATGTGTTGCACAGATCTTTGAGGAACACGGCGGCCGATGTCATCGACTGCGGGGGACGAGGGTCAGGGTGGCCGGTTTGGGGCGAAAGAGATTAGAACCCGCAGATTGCCGCTTGCGGCTATATTTCATTTTTGTTTTTGTGCTGATATTGCTGGTACACATGAGGGCCTTTTTTTTTGTTCATGGACAACGGATTGACAATCAGTCTATCACCGTTTTTCATATTCTCTTCTTGCCTTTGGCATTATTATTATTTATTATTTGTTATTTTTTACTTTCATTTTTACTTGGTTTTGTTTGCCCAGTCAGTGTACTGTCCCTCCCTTCCTCCACACCTCTATGTTGGTACAGAGTGTGCAAAGAAGGTATTGTGAAGTTTTATGGGATCAAACAATATAAATCTGATTAGTTTGAATGTAAAGAGAACTTCAAATAAAACAAAAAGTTATAAAATTATAACTCATTTGAAATCCTGATCATGTGACTTGGCAATGCTCCAAGAGACTCATCTTAACAAAGCAGAATCACTCGAATTGAGACAAAGATGGGTTCGGCAAGTTTTTTCAGCACCAGGTAGCGGAGCCTCTAGAGGCATCATCATCTTGATAGAGAAGAGAATATCATTTAGGTTGTTAAAGCAAAAGGTTGATAAAGATGGGAGATATATAATTTTATAAGGCTTCTTACAAAATGAAAAATGTACTTTAGTTGATGTTTATGCTCCTAATACTGGATAAAATACCCTTTTATCTAAATTGAACTTGGTGCTGTCAGAATTTGCCCCCAACCTACTGAGTGGGGGTATTAACCTGGTCAGTAATGCTCTGCTGGACAGGTCTGGGTGTCCCCTCCCATCAGACGTAGCATTGTCAAATGCCTTAACAGAAGTACAGAACTCCCTTGCGCTAGCTGATATTTGGCGTGTTGTTAACGCTGACAAACAATAATACACTTTTTATTTCCACATTTATAACTAATATTCCTGGATTGATTACTTGCTTCTCTCTCAGTCCTTGGTTGGCAATGCAGTTGATTGTAAAATGCATAACATTATTCTCTCAGACCATGCTCCCCTGTCAGTACACTTTACCCCTACGGCCTCTGAATTAATAATAATCCCTAATCCAGCTTTACAGCTCTCATCTGATGTAGTCAAAATTGAGTTGAGTGTGCTGAGTAGTAGTCCATCAGACGAGGTTGTACACTCATCTGCTAATGTTAGCTTACAAGGTTGTAAGCTAGCAGTGGAGTCCACAGATTTGTTGTCGCTGTAGAGTAAGACAGCTGCTTTGTACAAAGTTGACAAACAGCTTTGTTAGTTACTTTTCCATCTGCTGCGTAGAACCCTACACTCTTCTATATACTACTTCTCGGATGCTTTGGTGTCGTGATGGTCCGTTCAGAACGGCTTTGTTCGCCAGTATCCTCCATTTTTGTAGCCAACAACATAATGTTACTAGCTGAATTGATAGGTCAAGGGTTAATAGGGCGTGCAATAGGTCAAGGTGATTTAGAGCGCCCTCTGCTGGATCACAAAGCGAACTACTTCAAACGGTCTGTTGCGCTTATAGACTGATTTCGAACAGGTCTTTACATTCAGATAACAACCCCCCCCCCCCCCCCACTTTTGAACGAATATTCGGATTTCGAATAAAAAGTGACAGGCCTACAACATGTCCACTGTGTAATAATCCCTTGTTTACCACAGGAGGTAAACCTCTTAAGAATAAAGTATGGCAACAGTATAATATAAGTCAGTTGGGCCAAGTAATTAGTGATGGCAAAATGAACCCATTTAATGACTTAAAATTACAATTTGGACTGATCGATACAGAATTTCTCTAATATCTACAAATCTGTCATGAAACCTTTACTCTCCAAAGAGATAAGGAATAAAACATATTTAGAAAACAAGAAAGGTACAGTGTCAGCAATCTATAAATTATTATATTCTGCTGCTCCTGACAGAAACTCCCAAACTAAATTACAATGGGAACGTGATATGGATGTACCTATTTCCCTCCCACAATGGGATAGAGCACTTAAAAGTTGTATAAAAGTGTCAGATACAAAATTTAACAGATAAAGATATTACACAGAGCTTATATTACACCTTGCAATCTGAATGCATTTGATAATACATTATCCAAATCTTGCTGGCATGGTTGTGAGGTGGAGGGTACACTAATGCACTTACTGTGGTACTGCCCTCCTGTTAAGAGGTTTGGTTGAATGTTATTGAAAGCTTGTCACGTGTCCTTAACATAGATATAAAACGCTGCCCGATAACCTGTATATTAGGTGCCACCTATGGACACTGCAAAACCCAAAACTGTATAAAGTATTATTGTCCTGGCTTTTATGTCAGCTAAACAGATCATTTTGATGAACTGTAAACAACATAAGCCAAATTGTTTTAGTATGGAGAACTGGCGTAAGGACTTAATGGAGTTTTTATCATTGGAACAGGCCGCCTCCACACTAGTAGAGGATAATAGGCCAGATGAAGTGTGGAGTTTCTCCAAGATTGGGAATGAGGATACTACCTGTTCAGAGCATTTTCTATTTGAGTTTCAAAATGTGTCAGCATCACTGAGATTTACTTTTTTTCTCTTCCTAGCAATGTGACCCAGAAAAGCTCATCACAGAGAGTAAATTCCTACAGCTGGAGTCTCTACAGGAGCTAATGAAGGTGATTTCTTTCAACATTTCTTATCAATATAAATATATGAGAGACAGAGACAGAGCTCTGAATTGTCGTGTTGTTTATTGATTTGGTATAGTACAATGCTGGTGCTTGTAGGCTAGAATGGATAAATCTATGTAATATGTTTAATAGCATTAATGTCATGGACAGTAAAAAAGATGACAAATAAATATCCCCAAACAGAAACAAACTCGATATTGTCTCCTCCTCAGGCTCTGATATCAGTCACCCCAGATGAAGAGACGTATGATGAGGAGGATGCTGCCTTCTGCTTGGAGATGTTGCTGCGTATAGTTCTGGAGAACCGGTAGGAATGGCAGTCTGACAGTAACACTTTCACAGTACATCATGTGTGTTGTCTGGGTCATTTTGAACACAACCAACATCCCTCTGTGTTTGTGTAGAGACCGTGTGTCATGTGTGTGGCAGACGGTGCGTGATCACCTGTACCACCTCTGTGTCCACACCAATGAGAGCTGCTTCCTGGTGGAAAGGGCTGTGGTGGGACTCCTTCGACTCGCAATCCGCCTGCTGCGACGAGAAGATATTAGCTCTCAGGTACACCATACACACACACACACACACACACACACACACACACACACACACACACACACACTCTGATGTCACAGGCTGAGACAATCCTGTCAGGTCAGCATTAGTCCAAACAGTGGATGTGCTTTGGTCCAACGCCATGTGTCTTGTCAATTACTTTGAATAGCACATGGACTTTTTTAAGTGAATGTCCACTCAAACTCATATTAATGTACATTAAATCATCTTCAGGCTGAGGATGCATTAGCTGACAGAGAGGTGCAGCAAGGGCATTCCACTACATATATTTTATATTAGAGAAGTAGTTCCAACAGACTCATGTAATCATGTTTTATCTTAAAATGTATATGTGGAAGTGAAAGTGATTCTCTTATATCTGTGGTATGACTTGGTGAAAGAAGACTGTAGAAGCCTGTCATTAGGGCGCCTATTACAGTCAGCATTCCCCTGTTCCTTCTGCTGTCTGTGTGGGATTGTCTCCGCAGGAAACAACAACCTCCAAGCTAGCATCCTGCATGCTGAAAATGTTACCCTCTCCCAAGGGCTGGCCAAAATCTCCACTTCTTTAAGATATACTGATATATTTTTAAATGCGATAAAGTTTCAGACACACATTTATATCGATATAGTTTGAAGTTGAGCCATATAACATGTGTCTGCTATAAAGCTATACCAGTGTATGTCTCTTCTCTGTCACACTCTCTGCACAGCTCTTCCACTGAGGGAGACATAGCACACTGACTCTATTTAAATTAAGCTGCTAATTAGTGTACAGTTCAACAGACCCATGTGTTACAAGTGCTATTTCTGTGCCATGAATAAAATCATTACGGATGCATTATATAAAAAAAAATACAGTAAGCCCGCTGATAACTTTATCTAAATGAAACTAAAAACTCAAGGTGGAGTGGGTTGAAAGCATGTGAACACTATTGTGGTAAACGTATTTTCTCAAGTTTAGCAGGTCTGTGTGTGTATTGGTTGTGGTGGTTCAATGTGCTGACCCTCTTCCTGGTATGTTTTTTGAATGTAATATGTATCTATGTCTTGTCCTTCATCGAAGTCTTCCTCAGAGAGTGTTTCCCAGGCTGATGACTTTAGAGTGGCTCCAACATGTGTGCCAACAGGTAGAACAGTGTGCTTTTGTCCTGCAGCTGCACAGCATAAAAGTGACACATTTGCAAAGTATGACATTTCAGAGCTCATGTCTTTGGCAACGAGTGACTGACTGTGGAGCATGTAGTTTGTCCACATCACTTGTGGAGTTACATCCTTTACAAGAATCAGTCCTGGTGCTTGCACCATCAAGGTACTTAACCCCAAATTACTCCTGATGAGCAGTGGGCACCTTGCACGGCAGCATCAGTGTATGACTATATCTGTGAACGGGTGATGTGACCAGTGATGTAAAGTGCTTTGAGATCCATTTTAGTGATGGTAGAATTGAATGGATGTTCAGTATTTAAAGGTCCACTGAAGTAAGAGCGTCTTGTCTCCCCCTGTGCACACACAGGTTCTCCTCTCTCTGCGTCTCTTGCTCATGATGAAACCTCACGTCTTGTCCCGGGTCAGCAGGGAGGTGGCCTATGGCCTTCATGAGCTGCTGAAGACTAATGCAGCCAACATCCACTGTACAGACGACTGGTACACACTCTTCTCCCTGCTGGAGTGTATTGGAGCCGGAGTGAAACCTCCTGTCTCTTTCCAGCTCACCTCCACCACTACTGACAATGACACAGGTTCGGTATTGGTCTCAGCATCCAGACTAGCCTTGTGATTGTGATTGTGACTTGTGGTTTTACACTGATGGGCATATATTCAGTCCAATCTCCATTTCATATTGGTTGACAGCGCTGATGTAAAAGCTTGCAGATGGTCTCTGATAGTGTTGTTGATATGATATGATGGTGAATGCACACCTCTCCTATCCTCCAATTACTAGTTGATGAACACACTAAATAAAAAGTGGTATTGTAATGAGTGTTCTTAAAATAATTTCATCCAGTTTGTATTATTCAAACCAAACAGTGATACAACATGAGCCTTAGGTATGCAAAAAAGTCAAGCATGTAAACAGTGGCAGAGAATGAAGATCAGTGATGATGTATTTGTGTGCCCAGGAGCCCAGTCAGACAGTGAGCTGTCTCCTCATCATCCAAGTGAAGTGAATGTAGACCGCGGCTACACATCTGACTCAGAGGTCTACACTGAGCACAGCAAGACCCGGATCCCTCGCTCCACAACAGACGTGGATGTAGCAAGCAGTGGATGGCTCGTGGTCAGCACACACATGCCTACACACAAACATGTCCTCACATACCATATGCTTAGTATGACATCAAACCACTGTGATAAGAATACATTTTTTGAGCTCATGGGGGTTTTGGCGCCTTGCTCGGCAGTAACCCAGGAAGTGAGCACCTCTTCAGCTGCTAGTCTGTAACCTTCCATATTGTGGTCTGCAGCTGGACTTGCGGCTGGACTTGAACCGGCCACCCCCCAAGCCAAGTCTCTACCAACTGAGCTACTGCTGCCCCCGGATACCTCCAACGTAAAGATTTCACTGATGTGTGGTCAAATTCTGATGCATATTTAAATTCCTTGGTTTCTGTTTTTTTCCAGGTTGGGAAAGATGACCTTGAATCGAGTAAGACCCCACCAGTCAGCTCTAAAGCTCAGCTGAATCACCCACTGGTCAACCAGTACAGTCTGACACTGGGTCAGGATCTTGGCCAACATGACACCAAGTCTCTCATCAAGTGTGTGGAAACACTCTCTTTCATCGTTCGTGATGCTGCCCACGTCACCCCTGACAACTTTGAGCTGTGTGTTAAAGCTATACGAGTGTTTGTGGAGGCCAGCCTCAATGGAGGTGAGACATTGAAATACATTTTAGAATTTATAGGACCAGATTTGAAAAGTCACAGGGTTCTCACACTTCTTATTCAAAGGTCTGCATCTGATTTTCTATTCAAGGTAAGGGGTCCCGAGTGATTGATGCCAACAACATAACATTTAATCAATAAATAAATAATAAATCAATAATGGATTGGCACTCAGTAGAACAGATACTTTTAATGTGAAAAAAAATCCTGGATCCTGATCTTTTTATCCAGATCCACTTAATAAAATGCTTTAGTTTCGTCTTTCATTATTAAACGTGCTGTAGTGAAAGAACAAGAGTGTAGATGTAGGCCTATGTATTTAAAACAACATTCATGGTCATTGCAGTTTAGATTTCTGACTGCATCATGACATCTCTGTCCGTACGTGTTTTGTGTCAAACTGGCACAGACACACATGGACTGAAGCATATTTTTGTAAGTACATTTACAATCGTTGGAGATGTTGTGTAGTTGGAAAAATATGTTTCTGTAATTTAGGAGCTGACAGCACATTCTCATGTGTAATGTTAATGCATGAACTCTCTCAACATGCTCTCACTTTCTCCTGCAGTTAACTTAGCCATGACTTAAATATTAACATCATGGACATAAACCTGATATGCTGCTGTGTATTCAAAATCACAATTATCAACACAAGAATTTATCAGTTTTATTCACTTTAAAACTGAATCGTTAACTGACATAATATATGGGAATTTTCATAAGAACTGTCCTGGGTGGGGTCATGATTGACTTGCTGACCTATGTCAACATCTAGACTGAGGTCTGGACATAGTGAAAATATATTGACCAAAAAAACCTGAAAGTGCTCAGAGGTCAATGTGTATAACAAAAATGGCAGGCGCTCTTTGTTAAATGACTGGATGTGCAATCTTCCAAAGGTTTGCATTATAGAGGACTATCTGTGTCTCACTGAGACCTCTAAACCTTTCACTTGTTTTGAGGATTCTGGTGTTGATAACCATGAAGTTGCAACAGGCCTGTCTGTAATCTCTGTTTTCATGTGATGGATGAGCTTATTTTAGTTTTTCATGCCTAATCTACATGAACTAATCCTTCTACCTCTCCTCAGCAGTTAGTTGCTATTGTGTGCCTGTGTGTGCTATACATACCTCGCTGCAACCCATCTTTTTACACTTCAGGTCTGTTATATTTTTTATCTTCATGTATAAACACCTGATTTAACCCTCTTAGGCCTTTAACTCTTTGGACAGATAAGAAGTATATTGACCAAATATTAGAAATAGAAATCTATCATTCTCTCTAGCATCCTCATAATAGTTGTTCTATATTTGCCCTCACAACTCTGTTAAGACTGTTGTGGCAGCATGTAGGAATGTTTGATTCAGACCAGAGTGATTTGATATCTACTTAAACCTTCAAACTCCAGTGTCAGATGGAGACATACCAAACAACCATACAACTTGACAGGTTTTAATAGCCACCATGTAAGGGCCATCAGTCTGCTTTGCTTTTTGTCCTTTTTCATGTTGGCACCGCAGTGTCCTGCCCTACATTCCTCTTCCTCTTCCTCTTCCTCTGTCTGTGCTTGATCCTGCTTGTCATCTGCCCCTCAAGATTCCCCTTTTGTCATTGTCCTTGTGCGGAGTCTGGTCTGCAGTAAGACAGGAATTAAGGTTGAGAAATGGCAGCAGTGCACTTGTGCTTTGGAATAGCTGGTGGCCTATTTATTTTCTAAAGAGCTTCAGTCATATTAATGATAGTATCTCCCTACCTCTTCCTGTGTGTTACTTTTTTTAAAATCCCTGTACAGGAAACAACACCATCAATAATCTGAGTAACACAGCATACCAAGCAATTACCTTTCTGCTAAAGAGATTTTCAATGCGCCTCCCCACGTGCAAACACATTTACAGACCTGGGCACCAACTCTCCATTCTGGGTTTAGCCCTACCCAATATGATTATGGTTTTAAGAAGTACAAACAAGCCAGAGCATTTTTCCAAGAATTGGTTTAGCCAAACCTTTGTTTAGTGCTGATACAGCACTATGGAGATAGGTCTGGCTATGGGAGACTCCTACAGATATTTGTTGGTTAAGAAGACCAGAAGAAGGGCTGTTGCCCAACCGTCTCATCAACCATCACTTAAACTGTTGTATTTCCAACTATGAAACAGCACCACTTAAACAGAAACACAAGTATAAAAGTATGCTGCCTGTGTGGCTGTAATGCTCAGCTCAGACAGAAAGTACAATTGATTCATGAATGAACAACTAGAAAAAGAAAAAAAAAACTCAGCTCCTGTTAAGTTGCAAATGTAAAAGTTGCCTTGTCATTACCTCAATCAAAGGGTTTATCCTGTGGTGAGCTCAATTGTGTCTCTTATTTTTAGACTCTGGAGTCATGCACATTACAGCTAAACAAAGCTACCAGTTTATCACATTTAGCATTTACTACAGATGACATGTTAAAGATTCAAAGTATTTATGAAGATTTCTTTATGACAATGTGTACAAAGCATGTACTCAGTGACACATGTTGACAGTGGTGTTTTACCTACTTTGAAGATGGTTATTTGTACAGGAAATATAATGCACTGACCAAACAGTTGTACCACTCTGTTGTACACGCTGAGGCAAAACATCTCAGGCTTTAAAGCTGTTCAGTTGAGAGTTCAGTCGAAGAGAAGCAATAGTGCCACTCGTGCTCTCTTTTCAACCAACAGACCAAAAGTCCATTACATGTTTTTGAGAACACCATAGGTTAACAAGTGAACTCATCCACACTCTGTGATACACTTTAGAAGTGCATCTAGTTTTAGTTCTTTTTTTCTTTGTATATCTTTTTTGTATAATTTTTAAATTATTATCCTCAGGTTACCGCAACCACGACAAGAAGAAGAGCCACAAGTACGATTCCTCCAAGTATAGGCTTAGGAAGAAGGCAGGTGGAAGGGAGAAGGAGGGTGGAGGTGGCACGAGGCGCGGTGGCAGCCGGGCATCCAGCCAGCGTCCATCACGTTCCCACAGCGATGACGAGGAGGATGAGGGTGTCCCGGCCAGCTACCACACGGTGTCATTACAGGTTAGTCAGGATGTAAGTACAACAGCACTCTTTACCCTTTTACCGTTTGATTGGAACCCGGCTGTCCCACTATTCCAAAAGCATCTTGTCCCCCCACCTTCACCCCCACGGCTAGGATTGTGGCATCAGGATGTTCTTGGGGAACCATGGTGTTGGCTGACAAAGGGACATTTAGGACGGGTGTAAATTCAGACGGTGACTTGAATGACTATTACAAAAATGTTGCCCAGTGAGCCTTTACCTACGCTTGTCATATGGAACACAGTTGAAACATTACACCCCTCCTAATACTATCCTGCTCATCATGTGTTTGTGCTGTGGTTTAGTTTGGTTGGGAATGTAAGATTGACGGATAATAACACTGTAGAATTATCCTGCTGCTGTTATTATTAAGCAGAGTTTTCAACAGTTTTTGTTGAGCACATTGTCCCATCAGCTGATCATTATTGTCACACACAGCATATCACCAGTGATGTATTTGACGTCAGGCTTGACTTTACATCCAAGCTTCCTTTTCAATGTCAGTGTTCAAAATGAAAATGAAATAATATATTTTCCATTGTCATAGCATATTAAAGAACATATCACAGACTTTTACTATTTAAAAATCAATCAACATACTGAAATATGTTTCATATCTTAAGACAATGTATGTTAGTAGTTACTACAGTAATATACTGGTCAAAGAAAGAAATAAGTCTATTTACAGCAAACAAAAAAAGAAGTATCAATGTCAACATGAGTAACTATTTAATAAATAAATGAATTAATTAATCACATCAAGAACTCATCCCAACACACCAAACACGTTTTATCCAGAGACAACAACCCGATGAAGTGTGTTATGAATGAGCTTCACTACACAACCTCTTCTTAATGTGAGGCTAGTCTGACCACTCACCCAGCTTTGCCCTTAACGCACAGACAATATAGAAGTATCCATCATCTTGTCTCACTCCCTAATACTCTTATTTCAGCTGAAATAAGGCAGCTGAGTATATTTCTGAAAATGTTTTTACACTATTAGTATTTAAAGGTTGACTCAGTGTCACAGTTATGTTGCTCATCATCTTCTTTGGCCTTTTGGGTGTAAAATTGCAATTAGGCTAAATGTCCTATTGAAATAAATGAAGAGATTAAATTAGCAGGAGATCTACAGTACATGTTAGTATCAGCATCTCTCGGAGGTCATCATAATAATACTACAGCAGTGTTTTCCTTTTGTCTGTGTTGTAGGGAAACGTGTGAATCCTTTGTTTTTCCTTTCCACTCACACACCAAGCTTCACTCTGCCTGATAAATTCAGTGTGTCATCTGGTTGAGAGAGTCTTTATGTTTACTAGTGGTGTTAAATAAACTCTGTATGTCGTCTCATCACCCTCGTTTTAATGTAAATTACTAACTAACATGGATTTAAAGTGGGTTTTTAAAGACATTATCAAGTTTTTAAAAGAGTGCTGTTTTTTATTTTAAGCATACACTTTAAATTGTCATAAGACGTATAAAGTGAATATACAGTATGATGTGCTGGTAAGAGACAGACTTATACAGGACTCATTGACTCAGTACTTCGTTTCTTGTAGTGTTCAAACTTCAGAACATGACCATGTACGTTCAGTATTCACTTGACTTCACATGTCACCGTTTCATCGTTCCACACCTGACATTTATGCTTATACTGTAGATCTAAGCCCATACATCCTGTTGTTGTTAACATTGGTGTTGATGTGTTTGATGGTGTAGCTGTTAGATCTGATGCACACACTGCATACCCGGGCTGCAAGCATCTACAGCTCCTGGGCAGAAGAGCAGCGCCATTTAGAGGCTGCGAGCAGGAAGATTGAGGCCGACTCCCAGACTCTATGGAGCAGCTGTTGGTGCCCGCTGCTGCAAGGTAGGCCTTCATCACAATACTGAGCAGAGAGACGATGGAAATAAAGCTGATATTTCTCAGACGTACATGATACATCTTTATGATGAACTGTCTAAATTGTAAATCATATTATACAAAATCACATGAAGGTAAGAGTATTTGATGATGGCTCAAAACCTGCTGAATGTCACGTGAGGGCTCAGAGGAGCACAGCAGACACAGACTAGCAGCCCGTGAACAGGTTCTGATTTCATCAAAACACAACTGGTATACAGGCCAGTACTGATACATTTGTGGTGACAGGGTCTGTGTTCAACGTACGGTTCTTCACTTCTTTTGCATTGTACACCTGCCTCAGTCCTCTGGTGGACTTGGCCTCACTTAGGCCAGACTCGCACTACAGTAGTAGAATATGATGTAACACTGATTTGTTCCTCCCAGCAGTCTGAAGACAAATGTAGTGCAGGAGTTTTGTCAGTGCTGAAGGTTGGCCCAGCAGGGAGCGGAGAGAATTTCCACTCCCCGCTTACATGGGCGTTCACTCCTTCGCTCCATCGCTCAAAGTTATACCAGACAGCTCCACTCAAAGAGCGCTCTCCGCTCACCTAAAATTTCATTCAGCTCCGGTGAAATCGCTCCACGCTCACTCAAATTTAAAAGAGGGAGCAATTCCTGACGGTTTCCACTTGGGACACACTGCCTGATGTGGCCTAAACTGATGTGCAGGGGCTCTGTTGCTGGAGAGAGCCTGTCGATTGAAACCCTTTTCAGTTTGTAAAGAACAGTAGATTGTTTTGGGCTGTCACCTCGTCCTCTTTCTGTGTTCTGTCTGTTTGAGCCAGTGGATGGCCTTGTACTGCCAGCGGTATCGGAACAGAACTGGAGTGAAACGGAACCATCGCTCTGGCCTTTGGATTAAAACCCGCTCTGCGCTCTGCTCCACTCTCAAGCCCTGCTCCTGATCCAGACTTATCAGGGCTGCCTTGACAAATATCCAACATATGTGATATCTAGGAGACAAAATCTTTCATTACCTCAGTACTTTGACAACAGCCACTGAGAGGCTTCTGTTAGCTAGCATACGAATGTTAATGTATATTAAGTCTGACAGATAAAATCTGACCACTTGTTCTCACTGAATAGACAGCCTATGATTTCCACATCTCTCCAAACATTTTCTCATCCAGACTTTTTTCTTCTGCTCAAGTTTTGTATATATGTTTCGTTGCGTTGTCTTTCCGCTTATCCATGAGGGTCGCAGGATGTTGCCATTTCTCCCTAAGGGGCTGCAGGGCTTACTGGGGCCAAATCCAGGGCGAAGGCCAGGGTACATCCTGCTCATCGCAGGAGCCTTACTGATCTGCACATCAGGAGCAATTTTGGAATAAGATACTTCGACATGTAGCTCAGTTCCACCCAGGGGAGCCGGGATTTGAACTAGTGACCCTCTGATCACCAGTCTAGGCTACAGCCGCCCCGTGTATATATGTTTATGTGTGTGTGTGTGTTTATATATATATATATATATATATATATATATATATATATATATATATATATATATATATATATATATATATATATATATAGAGAGAGAGAGAGAGAGAGAGAGAGAGAGAGAGAGAGAGAGAGAGAGAGAGAGAGAGCTAGTTCGCTTCAGCCTCTTTGTTCAACCCAGTACAACAGCTATAGGTCACTTTGAATCTCAACTACATCTCATGTCTGGCTTGTTGTCGCTCCAGGGATTGCTTGGCTATGCTGTGATGCCAGACGGCAGGTTCGTATGCAGGCCCTCACGTACCTCCAGAGGGCACTGCTGGTCCACGACCTTCAGACACTTGATGCAACTGAGTGGGAATCCTGCTTCAATAAGGTGAGAAAGGAGAGGAGAAGCTACAAGTGTGTTATATTACACAGAACAGGGTTGATAGAATGTGCTAATGAGATTGGATATTATAAACCAGGTCATTTAATCACCTAACCCCACGGCTGGTTATACTGTTCATCTTCAAATCAGTCATTTTCACCGATTTCAAAACAGCTTGTGTGTGTATGTGTTTGTGTATGTGTGTTTCCAGGTTCTTTTCCCTCTTCTGACTAAGCTGCTTGACAACATCAGCCCAGCAGATGTGGGCGGTATGGAAGAGACCAGAATGAGAGCCTGCACACTCTTGTCAAAGGTTTGACAGCAACACACCCTAACATCGACACGTGAAAGTGTTAACATCTGCTTCTCGTAGCTCTGTGTGGGAAATGGCTGTGTTGCCTTTTTACGATTAATAATTTGAAGGATCTTCACAATGCAACATGTGTGGACACACAGCCACTGTCTTCAAAATGGAAGCCTGCAGTCTTGCCAACTGATTTAGAAGTGAGAACATATGGATCACATCTGACTCGTCTGTTGCCATCTTACACTGCACAACACAACTATGAAAAGTACTGTAGCTCAATGAGCCAGAAAATAACTCTTTAAAATGGAATAGGCAATACAACAGTACAGCTGTTTGGACAAGAGCTCTTTAAATTTAAAGACCCTGTGCCTTGTTAACAGGCCATTAGGAATAGTGGGCAAAACTTTGAACCTGGACCAATAAAAGGCCTAATTTTCCTGGCCCATGTCATGAGTTTACTCAGCGGGGATCTTGTCTATGTAACCATTTAACAACCACAAACCAGCAGGTTTCCAAATTCAGCTGAGCTCATCGTTCAGCTGTGTTGATGTTTGGTTGCTGTCCATCTGTCCAGGTTTTCCTCCAGCACCTCTCTCCTCTGCTGTCCCTGCCAACCTTTGCAGCCCTCTGGCTCACCATTCTGGATTTCATGGACAAATACATGCACGCAGGTTCCAGTGACTTGTTGGTGAGTTCTCATACTAATACTGTCATGTGATTACAGCTAACGGATGTATCAGACTGAGAGCTGATGCTTTTATTCACATGTTGATAGGAGTTATTGTTATCCAACCCTCGTGTGATGCAGTTTAAAGGCAGCGAGGAGCCTGTGTGTAGGATCGTGATCAGGAAGGATTATAGGCCTGGGCGATAAAGCAGGAGCAGTATGTATCTATGATAGGCACGTCATTGATAGCAATAAGAAAAGTTCAATAGAGTTCAATAAAACGTTCAATAGTTTTATGTGTACATACAATGGCTATGTTATAATTAAATGGATTAACTTCAACATTTTTTTGCCAAGTCTTTAAAAATGATTTAAACAATAGGGTGGGAGAAGAATAGGAGTCAAGCCATTTAAAATGATCAATAATTATCATATTATCAGCTGATATGACACTCTTTAGATATCATGCCCAGACCTATGTGAGACATACATCATTATTATATCTGATGAAGCACTGGGGAATGAGCACAAACACAAGTTGTCAGTTCTAAAAAAGCAGCCAGTGTAGATGTATGTAGAGCTCAACAGGTCCTGCTAGTTTAAAACGCCACTGAAACAGAGATGAACATTGGAGGTGCACCGATCGATTGGCTCATCTGACAAAAATATACAATTCTGTGCCTGTCATACTCATGCTCTTAGCTAGCCATGACCAAGCTAGCAAGGAACCTCCAGACATGTCACAGCTGAAGGGGTACAAGTTTCTGCTTCTTTGTCAGAAATCATCAAAGAAGCTCCTGGCAGGGTTTTTGGTCTGAGCCAGGTACTGAATGTCTGACAGACTCTCTGATCTTGGTAATGTGCTGCTTCTGCGTTTTTATGTGTAGTTGGAGGCAATACCAGAGTCTCTAAAGAACATGTTGCTGGTGATGGACACAGCAGGAATCTTCCATAGCGCTGACTCAAGAACAGGATTTTCAGACCTGTGGGAGATCACCTGGGAACGAATTGTCTGCTTCCTGCCCCATCTGAGGGAGGAGCTCTTCAAACAGACTGTCATACCAGGTAAACAGCAGACATGCATGACATATTTTAATTTGAATGTTAAAAACAACAACATGTTTGTCTGAGAGGATAAGCAGCCGGATGTCATGACAACATAACAACATGGGCATATTCTTTTGTTGTGACCCTCATCTCTGTTTTAGATTTAGCACCCAGTCCTCCAGTAGAGGCCGTGCAGCAAACACCTCCAGCGGGTCGGCCTCCTACCCCTCCACACCCAGCGTCTCCACCACCTGCCCAGCTGCACTCCTTAGGTCCGGTCCCAGTGGCCCCTGTGGACACACAGACCCCCAGCAGACCAGCATCACCCCAGGAGTCCCAACCCGCCAGTGCCAATGGTAACAGCACTATCACATGTCACAGGAACATTGTGTCCAGTTTATTTACATCATTCTGGCCCCGCCTGTCAGACCCCTCAGCCCAACTGAGCATCGAGGAATTATTCATTTCATTCATCAGAGAAGTACAGGAGGACAGGATTTGACACAGTTGACTGGTGCTCTCGCTGCTCCGTCCTCTTCAAGTTATAAGCTAGTTGACACAGCGATTGCCCTGTTATCATTATACACTAACTTGCTAGCCAGCTTATGTAAGTAGTAATAACTGCAGACTGACGCTCTGCTGACAGACTGGGCGTTCCGGCAGTCAGCGGTCAAAACTAGTGTTACAGCAGACTTTGTGCAATCCCACAGACCTCCTGGTTTATAAACCCTTTAAAGTTACAAAACAGTACCTGGAGTTCAAAATGTCTCCACGGTAAGTGAAAACTAAAAGCATTTGTTTCCATTGCCCTGCTGATAACTCAGCTCAGTTTCTTACCGATATTTATTGATTCCTTAACATCCCTTCACCACTTACCAGCAATAGTTTATACCAGTAGCCTCTTACCAGATAATTAGTGTTGACAAAAATGGAAACAAAGACGAAACTGAACTGTGGCTTAGAGCAAAGAAAACTATTCCTGCCAGTTGACAGGACCTTGACACTCAGATCGAAATATATTTTACAGTCAAACTAACTGATTGAAACATGACGTATGTCTTACCATGAGGTTTGAATTGTTTTCAGATAAATCTGAAAGATCACTGCTGTAACATCGTGTTCTGCTACCATTTCCCATTTCAGGCTGATCAGTGTAACAGTTTTTGAATGAGCTGTTTTCCTCCCTGTGTTTTCCAGGATCAGATCGATCGTCTCCGGTCCCACGCTCGCTGTCCCCCATGCCGGTGCCATTAACGGCATCACCTGCCCAGGGTCCTTCACCTTTGAGCCAGTCCCCCCTCATCCTGCAGCCCCTCGCCTCTCCCCTACAGGTGGGAGTCCCGCCCATGTCCCTGCCAATTATCCTAAACCCTGCCCTGATTGAAGCCACGTCCCCCGTGCCGCTGCTTCCCAGTCCCAGACCTACAAGTCCCACTGACGAGGTCAAGTAAAAGAACTGAAGTTAGCCTACAGCCCAAGAAGACAAATAAGATGTCAGACCTCAGTTATGCCACATTTGATGTAAAGAAAGAATCTCCCTAAACATCTGTCCCGGTGCACTTTGAATTCTTTGTGCCAGTTTTGTCTTTATTCTTATCTTATTCCTGTAAAGACGATTTGGCATCATGTCACAGCAGACAATGCAGGACCAGAGTCCTACTTGAGTAATATAACAAGCTCAAGTGTGACTGAGATAAAGTGTACATTTTAAGCATGGCTGTAGCTGCCCTGAGCTCCTGTGTTGGTGTTTTGGCAGCCTGGGAACAGTTGATGTGGTCACACTCTTGGTGAACATTTTACTTGGTGATTTCCAGTACTTTTAAACTTAAGATGTTATATATATTTTAGACATATGCAATAAAATCTATTAGATACAAAATACTAAAGATTCTGAATAAAGTAAATACAAATTGAGATCTAGTGTTTCCCCGTCAGTCTTGTGCTTTGGAGTGTAAGCAAGGTTTTGTTTAGGATAAAGCAGGTATTTTTCTTCATTTTTCTTACTGTCTTCAAATATTTTAAGAGACCCTAACCAACAATGTGCTTATCCATCTGTCAGTACTTCCTGTCTGTGGCTCTCAGCTCCAAGACGGACGTCTATTCTTTTTAGGTTCAGTAGTGTCCTAAAACAGCTTCTCACTGTAGTTTTTAATAAATGCTACTCACACACATTGTTGAGGACTACTTTTGGCGGGTGGATTAATCCACATTTTGGTCGAGTGAGTACTGGATTAGGTCAAAATAAACTACAGTATGTGTTCATGTCAGCCGGTGCAACAGTGAGGCTCACTGATGTGTTTTTTTGGGCATCAGTGGAGCTCTGTGGCGCAATATGTCAGGCTGTCATACACACCACAGTGCTGCAGGGATGATGAATTTTGCTTTGCCCTGGTTCCCTCAACAAAACGCTAATGGAATTTTTCAATTGGATTTTGGATTACTGCAGAAACCAGAATAACAATCACAAGATGATCTTCATGGATGAACATCATTTTCATCATTTTGAATTGTAAATGATGTCACCAGAAGTAAACGTTAGACTGTAAACGGAATACATTGTGGCCGCACGACTTAAATAACGACTGTAAATAATAAAGGATTTATTGGTGTATATATATATATATATATATGTGTGTGTGTGTATATATATAGATATAGATATAGATATATATATGTATAATATATACATATATACGTGTGTGTGTGTGTGTGTGTGTGTGTGTGTGTGTGTGTGTATATATATATATATATATATATATATATATATATATATATATATATATATATATATATATATATATATATATATATATATATATATATATATATATATATATATATATATATATAAAATATACGGTGTGTGCTTCATGTTAATGTCCGCTCAAGCGACTCATTTGGAATTTAGGTACTGCATGATGTTGATTCAATAGGATTTCCAGAGCTTTGACTTCAGTTCCAGAAGTCTGATTAATGCTGTTCTATCACCCACCTCTGAGGGATCAGCATCTGACTGGAAGCTGTACAGAAAAAAAGCTTTATTTGTGAACCAGTCAGTTTTAGTTTGAGAGGCCAAATCTGTTGTGTTCTCTTGTGACAGCCTCAGGCACAGGCACTCTCCTGTTTGCTTTATTTCTGTCCCTTTCTTTTCACTTCACTTTTGCCCCTACAACAAAAACAAGCTCTGATTTCAAGCACCTTATAAATTAAAGATTATTATAAAATGATAAATTATAAAGAAAAAAGAGGACTGCATGGACGTGAGGGTTCCTCAGATGGACCGGCAATGTCACAGCTTCAACATTCCAAACTGTAGACGGTTAAAGGTGCAGTTAGCTCGGCCCACTCTACAGACCCAAATAATGACTTTTATGGTTTATAATAAGTGTAACTGATAAGTGAAAGAATTGGGTAATAATCCAGTGTTATCGTGTTTGTCCACACATGATGACTCCCCGCGGCTAGTCACAGAACGAGGGAACGTGTGGGAGCTGATGACAGCAGTAACCTGACAACTTGTTGCTGTTGTATGCAACACTGAATACTTCATGTTTCAATTTAGTCACTATTTTATATAATGTTTGTTTGTTTAATTAGTGTAAGTGAAGTTAGCCAATAATTGTAGACAAAAATTCAAAGGCAAACTACTTTCATGGAAGCATGTTATCTACACACACGCCAACTAGCCTGGAGGAGGAGGAGAAGACGAACGAGCAGAGCAGCACACAATACCTGGAAGGGTTCAGAGAGAAGGGGAAGTTTTACAAATCTTATGAGAGCTGTGGAACAGGACATCATCCATCTTTAATGAACTTTCCCACCCTCAGGTGCCATAAACTACAGGTTAGGAACTTCTTTTTAAAATAAAGAAATGTGAAACAATCAGTTATCTTATCAGTATCAACCGTGAAAAATAGGTTGTTTTCTGGGTAGGCTGAAAAATCCACAGCATTGAAATATTTTACCTTTGAAAACTCAATTGATGTAGTTTGAATTTTTTCCACATTTTGTTTCAGGTCTGTAACTTCAACAACATGATATCAATCGATTGACAGAAAGCATCTATAGCAGAGCACACACATAACTCTTATAACTAGAGCTCAAAGGACAAAATAATACAACAAAATACTAGAATACATATTGTGTAGAATTGCTCTGTTCAGATTTGGTGAAAAGATTCTCATCACCTGAAATTCCAGAGAACCGGGCAGAGGTGTGATCAACCTAAACGCAGCTGTTGTAAACTGACGGCTTCTTGCCTGGTGGCTTTGATCACATACACTGTCCTGCGATTTGTTTGTTTGTCCCAGTGAGACAGCTGTCAGTCAAACTGATGTGGGGCGTGTCTCAGTGCAAGGCTGTTATTTGTGATGTTCTTTAAAAAAACGACTAACCACAGGATGTGTGATCCAATCATCTGGTAACCATGGTAACACACATGCAGGGATTTTCCCTGGTTCATCAGAGTGAGAGGGGCTTCAACAGCTTGTGGTGAAGTAAAGTTGCAGGCCAGCATCTTCCTGCTCGTGTGTGACATCATGTTTCATTGAGGCTTTTAAAAACAGAGACAGAGATTACGATTTGATTAACCGATCTGAACAAGTTAAATACTTACAACATCAAACTTAGGTCCAGGTTTGTCCAGTGCTATGAATTCAGTGGTATTTACATTTCAGAGTCAGATGTGAGTTGCTGCAGGTTGCTTCCATACAGACACTGATGCATGCTGATTGTGCCTTGTGTACAATGACATGGACTCTGTCAAATGGATAAGTCTAACTTATTATTGAAATGCCAAATATGTGAAGTAGAGTGTGGCCCTGGGATTCTCTCAGTGTGTGTGTGTGTGTGTGTGTGTGTGTGTGTGTGCGCGTGTGTGCGTGCGTGCGTGCGTGCGTGCGTGCGTGCGTGCGTGTGTGTGTGTCAGGGAACACTACAGCCTTATAGAGCCACCAACATGAGACATTTTGTAAGCTGTGTGTTTATTTGTTGTATGGGACTCTTAAATATATCAGGATCTGCTGATTCTTGCTTGAATAGGAGATAACATGAATATAATGTCTATATATAAATAAAAGGTAAAGTACTTTTTACTATGTAATAAACATAATGTGAAGAAAATGCTCATTCTGTTGTGTGTGTTTTTATTTTTCATGTTCTAGATTAAGAAGGTAAGTAGGCGCGCAGGTTTGTGTCTGAATGAGCTGAATATTTAAGGAGCACTCTGTAGTTTTGGAGAAGAAATTCAAACTCAATATTTAAAATAATAAGGAGGTATAATACAAAGTTAGAAATATATATTTTTTTTCTATGAATGAATAAACAAGCTGTTTTAAAAGGAAAATCTGTCTTAAAGTATTCAAAGAGTGAACTAATATCATTGACAGAGTATGAAAAAACAACAGTGTTGATGTTCTATCAAAAACATCTCTGTTCCGTGGAACAGAGATGGCTACTGAAGTTTGCATGCTAACCAGCTAGCCTCCATCTGACATACTATTTGACACCAGTTTTCTTTACTAAACAGAAAAAATACAACCATACACCATCTGAATTCAGTTTTCTCTATTTTACTGAACTAATACAAGCTTTGTCACCTGTTAAATCATTGTAAAACACAGTTCATTCAAACTCAACAAAATAATCTGCTCCAGTTCAGTCAAAATAAATCCTCAGAGTAAGTTTTGAGACTGTGTTCAGACTGTGTTCAGTCTCCGTTTGCTGTCTAGATGTGTTCACTGGGAGGCTGCTGAGCCCTGTCCACCAGGACAGTTACTCTTGTGGACGGAGGTTGTGGCCCAGACAGACGCCATAAATGCACAATTAAATGTTACAGTAATACATTCAAATTTTTGCATTAATACCATGTAGGTGTTCATTTACGTAACGTAAGCTATTTGTTGGCGCTTAAAACCTTCTTTTCAATGTAGAAAATCTCCTACATCAACTCATCCCTGTTACTGCTCTCAGAAACTAGAAAAGAATAAAAAAAATAAGGACAATGAAATGCAACACAACTATTCAAATGTTAAATAATAAGAGGAATTAAATAATATAGAGTACAATTAAGGCTGGGAAAGATTAGTTGAAACAGATTAGAACAACAAAATATATGTAAATAAATAAAAAAGCACATAAAAGAACAACAAAAGAAAGGAATGTTCCCTAATCAAAATCAAGGCTGCAGAGGTTTCTTCAAAGTTTACGCAAAATATTTCAACACTTCCATGTTGAGGAATATTAACATTGAGTTCTTTATGTAGGATGTTTATAAGGAAGGGAAGTCCAGGAGTCAGGACAAAGCAGAGCATGGAGAACATGAGGGAGAGAACAGAAAAGAAGAGGGGGAGAACAGAAAAGAAGAGGGAGAGAACGGGAGAGAAGAGGGGGAGAACAGAAGAGGGGGAGAACAGAAGAGGGGGAGAACATGAGAGAAGAGGGGGAGAACAGAAGAGGGAGTGTGAACACAGTGTTCTCATGAATTTCACTCTCTCACACTTGTTCTTTAATAAAACATAGATGAATTCCTTAATACCATGGTATGTGATTACTTGTGAATATATAAGATCTTGGGATAAAGAGCATTGTGTTATAATGTACATTTTAAATGCAATATTATTTGTACATCCTAGTGAATAAAATCTAGAAATGCATTGCATTAGTTCTGGAGACTGAAACAGGGGCCAAAGGTGGTTGTGGTGCTCATGTGCTACCTCTAGAACCCCCCCCACATTTTAAATTGCTGCTCCACCCGCGCAGTCACAAAACTACAGCTGTGCATTTAAGATCAAAATGAAGGCCTAGTTAGAGATGGTTTCAGTTCGACCCATGAGCAGTCGGTACTAATGTAATAATGTAGTCATGACCTCTGAGTACTCATGGCTCTGAATGTAACATGCTGGCAGTGAAAACAATGTTGGCCGGCACTTATTAGATGAATAAACATTTCTTGAAAACTTAGTTTCCCAGTGGGGTTCTCTCTCAGCAGTAGCCATGACTGCATGTTTCACTATAGTACAGTATATGAGAACATATCACTATTGTGATATATCACTACTTCAATAAAATGCCCTAAAAACGACTACATATTTCTGCTATGTTCTTATCTTACATATGTGCTGTCTCTTGCTAAAATATTAACACCTGAACCATCAGCCTCTAGCTAAGTAAAGACGTTGTGACAGGTGTGTTGTAATGAAAACACTTGATGTGCACAGATAAAATACATTTTTTCTGGATTAAGAGGGATTACCCAGATACTCAAAGACTGTGATGAATGACAGGTTGTAGGTCTTTGGTTTAAACTCAGTCAGCTGGCTTTTTTTTTTTTCTTTTTTTTTTTTTAGGGGTTTAGTGAAGGCAGGTCATTTTTGAGCCATAGGACAAGGGGAGTATACAGTAGCCACCTTTTGCTTTGATGGTAGATTTGCTCGCTCTTTGCATTCTCTCAATCAGCTTCATCAGCTTTTTCCAACCGTCCTGGAGCTCCCAGAGGTGCTGAGCGCTTGTTGGTTGCTTTGCCTTCACTCTGCGGTCCAACTCATCCCAAACCATCTCAGTTAGGTTTAGGTCAGATGATTGTGGAGGCCAGGTCATGTGACGCAGCACTCCATCACTCTTCTTCCTGGTCAGTTGGCCATTACAAAGCCTGGAGGTGTGTTTGGGGTCATTGTCCTGTTGAGAAACAAATGATGGTCCCACAACGCACAAACTAGATGGGATGGCATGTTGCTGCAGAATGCTGTGGTAGCCATGCTGGTTAAGTGTGCCATCACACCATCACACCTCCTCCTCCATCCTTCACGGTGGGAACCACACATGTAAAACCATCCGCTCACCTTTTCTGTGTCCCACAAAGACGCGGCAGGTGGAACCACCATCAGATCAAAGTTCAGATTTCCACAGGTCTAATGTCCAATCTTTGTGTTTTGGCCCAAGCGCTTCTCTTCTTTTCTTGCTCTTCCTCAGTAGTGGCTTCTTTGCAGCAATTCGACCATGAAGGCCTGATTCACACAGTCCCCTCTGAATGGATGATGTTGAGATGTGTCTGCTATTTGAGCTCTGTGAAGCATTTGTGTGGACTCTAATCTGACTCTGGTAACTCTAATGAATGTATCCTCTGCAGCAGAGTTGGTCTTGGTCTTCCTCTCCTGAGGTCCTCATGAGAGCCAGTGTCATCATGTGTTTGATGGTTTTTGGATGCATTCAAAGTTCTTAATATTTTCTGGATTGACTGACCTTCATGTCTTAAAATAATGCTGGACCGTCATTTCTCTTTACTTAGCTGAGTGGTTCTTGCCATAATATGGATCAGAACAGTAGTTGAATAGGGCTATTCAGTGTATAGAACTGTGTACCAACCCTAGCACTGCACAACACAACTGACGGACTCAAACACATTAAGAAGTCAAGAAATTCCACAAATTAATTCTTGACAAAGCGCAGCTGTTGACTGAAAACCATTCCAGGCGACGAGCTCATGAATCTGACTGAAAGAATGTCACAAGTGTGCGAAGCTGTCATCAAAGTGTAACGCCCATTAGTTACACACACACACACACACAGTGTAATCCCCAAATTTTTACAGTAAAACAATGTGCAAAGCTATACAGCCTAGTAGAGTTCAGATTAGTTTCACCAGCAGAGTGCGCATTCATCCCACAGAAAAGCTGGTTTTTCCCCGGTCTTGGTCTTTCCATGCACCCATGCAGACCAGGGCACCACAGGAAGGTCGAGTGAGTTTGATAAAGTTGATAACTGCCAGTTAAGTTGTCAAAACTACAATTTTGTTCGAGTTATCAGTTTGGAGGACTTATGTACAAAGAAGAGGGTTTTTTCCCTGCCAAACCTGACCATGTGGAAACTGATTTTTACGGAGTGAAAAGTCCAGTGAGTAAATGCCATGAACGATTAGCGTAGCATGCAAGCGATGACGACCACGGCTAATTACTTGCTTAATTCATTGAATATGTCTGCTTCTGTGATAGTGTTTGAAAGCCAACCGGAGACAGATAAACAGGTGTTGAGGTTGAAAATGTGTTTGTGTGTTTTGGTGGGAAAAAAATGAAAATCAGAATTAAGTGTGCTAGAACATGTTATACAGCTAAGAAAGCTGGTTAAACTGCTTTGAGCTGGTTGTTGAGCTAAAACTCGTTTTGTTTATCATTTTGCGCTCATATTTCATAACTCATACTGTGAAGTGTTTTGTTCTATTAAGCGATATTCACTGTAATTTTCTGAGTTGTTAATAACTTCTGATACAAGAAAGGAATTTCAGTTATATCTGAAATATTTTATGTTTTGCTCTTAAAGGTGGCACTGTTGCCAATAAAGCTATTTCTGTTACTACCAAACTGTTGTTTTATTCCATCAATCCTCCTGGAACGTCTCTATTTCTTCTGATTGGCCTAAACTGAGAGTACATGACAGGATTTTTATGACATGTATATAAGCCAGTGTTGCAAAAGCAAAAGGTGGCTCCTTTGAAGAATACAAAATATAAATCATATTATTGTTTGTTTAACACTTCTTTGTTTACTACATAATTCCACAATGTGTTCCTTCTTAGTTTGGATGCCTTCAGTAGTGATCTACAATGTAGAAAATAATAAAAATAAAGAATACATGAATGTCAAGGTGTGTCCAAACTTTTGACTGGCTGTGTATATTGGTATATGACTCCCAACATGTTCTAGTAAAATTACAAATGATGTTGTCAAATCTCATGCTCCAATCTCCTTGGCAGTATGTCTGTGAATGTAACATTTGAAATGGACTTTTGAAATTATTAAAAAGAAACAAAAAAATATGTGTTAAAAGTTTTGTGTAAAACATCGGATTTTTTATTTCAAAGCAGAATGAACCACAGTTTTTTAGTAAACTAACTGTATCAGAAACTACAGAGGCCAGGAAAAAAACTGTTATATTTGTACATGGAATGTAAAACCATCATTAAAAACAAGGAACCATAATGGCAAACTGTACGCATTTAAATTATCTAATCTATAAAGAATGCAATCACTTGAAGGGACAGTGGAACATAAATGTGAACAGCACTCCACTCACAAGTATTGTTTTTTCCTCTTTCACCAAGACAGATTCCACATCAAAGCCCTAATGTCATCACCTATCTACACCACCTGCAACAAACAACAGTTAGAAAAACAAACCCCAACACAAGAATCCTCACTTCGCATCCAGCTTGGCCATTTCCTGAAGATATATTCCAATGCTCTCACTGTCAAACAGCACAAAGTAAATGTTTTTCAGAGAGGAGCTGGTGGACGACACAAAATGGTTGGAGATGGCCTTGAGGATAAGCTGGGCAGCCGTCTGCTTTGGGAACCCATTCCTGTGAGAAAGATTCAGCTTGTTAACTCAATCTGTAGGTATCAGTGACATGACATTATCTCAAAAATTTTAAAAAATCAAAAACATGGAAGGATCATCAAAGTCACAATTACAAATCAGAAACTCAGTCCATCAAGTCTGACTTCACCGACACAAACACATGACATCACAGCAGCATGACACTTACTGTGACGGCACACAGTAAACAATCTTTTTTTTTTCTAGCTTTTCACTAAAGGGATCATATTATGATTTGGGTTTTTTGCCTTTCTTGTATTGTGATATGAAGCATTTTTGTGCATGCAAAAGGTCTGAAAAGTGAAGAGGCCTAAAGTCAAAGGGAGTTACTGTCTCCCACAGAAAACAATGCCCCTGCTCTGACCGAAACACCTGGTCTGGAGTCAAGCCTTTACTTCTCACTATTACTACTATGTTACAGGCATTATATAAATATATATTTTTATTAGGGCTGTCAGTTTAACGCGTTAATTAGATGAATTAATTACACTGCAAATTAATGCGTTATAAAAATTAACACAATTAATTCTGAGATTCTGAGTGGCAATTCAATGCATGAGCATTTTAAATTTGGCCCAGTGAATGACCCGTAGGCTACTTGGCACGTCACGGTAGCACTAGCCATAGACATAATATACATAGACGCCTCATGGCGTGCTGGAATGTAATCCCGTGTCGCCGCCATCTTGGTTGGGTCTCCTCACTGTAGGCTAGCACCAGATTCAATTGGAATCAACGGAGAGCGAGCTACTATGACCGTATTTTGTGCATTTTATGGTTGCAATAACCGTTGCAGTGTTGTTACCAGATCGTGGGGGATTACCTTTCACAAGTAAGATTTTTTATTTTTTATTTTTTTCAATAATCTTTGTGACAGACCTGTATCATAACTAAATCTCTGCCATTTGTAACCGTGTGAAAATCCGGTGAAAATTCGGGAGGTTATGATTTTTGTAGTTTGGATACACCTTCCTCATAAATAAATGCAGGGGGTCGCATTGGAGACCCATCCAAGATGGCGGCCACGCTGACACGTAAGCTCCAATAGGCAGCGTCAGTCTATGAGGCGTCTACGTATATTAAGTCTAGGGCAGTGGTGTCAAACTGATCCAGTAAAGGGCCGTGTGGCAAGAACACACCTGATCCAAATCAGGTGTGTTCTTGCTTGGTTGGCTGATCCAAATCAGGTGTGTTCTTGCTTGGTTGGAATGAAAACCTGCAGCCACATGGCCCTTTACTGGATCAGTCTGACACCACTGGTCTAGGGCTCTAGCACTGAGGAACTTGTCCGGACGTGTTTGTCACTTCCCACCTGCGTAGCTAGTCAAAGCAGGGTGACAACAGACATGTGCCATTTTTATACAGAGCACCAAGCCGCCAATGTGCCCGTCCTTTTGGCGGCTCGGTCCGTGGTTTTAGACAGAGGCCGGCAAATTGGGGATCTGTTTTGGTCCGCCGATTTTCCTCCTCGGAGGGTACACTTAGTTCCACCTCGCCTGCTATCTAAAAACGAGGCAGAAATGTGCCGGCCTCTGCATGAGGTGGGCGGAGGTGTCAATGACCTGCACTGCTGTGCGACCCACAGCCGGGGAGTTTTAAAACCAAGAAACAGCTGATCACAGCAGTCAGTCCATCACTTCATCCGCGGACATTAAGATGAACAACTGGACAGCTGCAGAGATCCAGGAGATGCACCGTCTCCTCGGTCTCTGTAGCTGTTTGGTTGTGTTAGCTTGTTGTTTTGTCGGCAAGCTAATGATGGTCGCTGCTTTCAAATTAAAAGCTCCCCACTAAGAACCCAGTTCTGAATGGGGTGCAATGTAAAGCTCTTATTTTGAAGACAAATTCTATGTCACTGTTCACAGCCTTATACTTCTTCTATTCATTTTGAATTGCCGTATTTAGTCAGCTTTGGTATTCATTTTGAATTGCTGTATTGAGTCAGCTTTAGTTCTCATTTTGAATTGAGAGTCTGCTTAAGTGCCTATTTGAGACTCAGCCTTATTTTACTTCTGAATTTTATTTATTTAAGTGTACTTGTGTTGCATTTTTGAATAGTGCACCTGGTCTGATTGGTTTGCTGGGATGTGCTTGACCATTTTCTTTTAAATTTCATTTATGAAACACACTTCAACAAAAAAAATGTGGATTTCAAATCTTCTCTTCTTAGTTTGTTCAACTGATTAGTCACACAATGCAATTTTGTAACGTCCTAGAATCTGACTTCTTTATTTGGGTACCTTTAGCAGATATGAGATTAAAATGCGATTAATTATATTAATTAATTACAAATCCTGTAATTAATTAGATTAATTTTTTTAATCACCTGACAGCCCTACTTTTTATATATTTATATTTTTTATATATATACAGCTTAACTGCAGCCATGGTTACCAGCTGCAGCTGTGTTATTTTAGATCACACTACCTTGCTCAGCATGACCCACCATATTCTGCCTCAAATCGGCTGCATCCTGTACATTAATTAATGGGCTTGTGCAATACTCACCAAAGATTGCACAGAGGTGAGATGTGTCACTCTGTAGCTAAAACAGAGCATGTAAGACAACGCGTGAAAAGGGATGTTGCAGCAATGCACCATATGATAAATACAATGTGTTTTGAAAATTAAAGTATGTAAACCTGTTCTACTAGGATCCCCAAATATTTATATATGATCTATACTTGACAGAAGTCTTTACAACCATCCTGTCTCTTTAAGTGCCCTAATCTGTCAAGTTCACACATTTTTCATACAAACATCTGTTTCCTGTGGGCCAAGTGTTCCTGAGCAGATTTGATCGGAAGTTGGGAATAATGACTTGGAAATATCAACTTCCAACTCGCAGCATAACTCCAGGAAGTCCAGAGAAACAGTTCAGGAGACTAAAGGCTTATGAGATGCTGCACAGCACTTCATTATCCAGTCACAACATGACAACTGTGAGATTTATCATTGCAGGACTGTTTTTATCTTCTGACCATTGAGTAAACACAGACCGTCCACTGCAGCACCTTGACAGATAACATCAAGTTGTGCTGCAGATCAGCTTTGTTGCCAGGCAACCAACAGACTAGCCTCATTCACATGAAAGAGACAACTGCGTCTGAACACGGTCACTCTTATACAGTGGTCAGTAAAGCTGCATGTAAAACACAAAACGTATGTACAGTCAGCCTTTGTGGGGAAGTGGGGCCTTCTGTCTTTATTTGGCTTTATAGTAGTAAGCCAACATGAAATGTGTCTGTATGTGTGTGTGCTGGAGAAAGCAATGTTTAGTGATACAGGGAGTGTTGTCTGGTCTCTCTGGCTGCATCAGTGACCCATGATTTACATGAATGTGACTGCAGTCACTTCAAATTTGTGCCGTGTTGAGAGGGACCTATTAGGACTACTGCTGGGACTTTTATGTTAGATTCATATTCATAAATAAGTGATTAACACACCAACAGAACTCTTTGATTGAATCAATGCACCAAAGTCCATAGACAATCATGTGAATGACACTGAGCCCCAGTCCTCTCCGTCAAACTGACTGTGAACCCCCGTTCATTTTCAAACTGGGCCATTCCCTGCCAGCAGTTTACTTTCGAGGTTCTCTTGAAAAAGAAAATCCTATTGAAAAA
This sequence comes from Acanthopagrus latus, assembly GCF_904848185.1. Taxonomy (NCBI): domain Eukaryota; kingdom Metazoa; phylum Chordata; class Actinopteri; order Spariformes; family Sparidae; genus Acanthopagrus; species Acanthopagrus latus. The sequence continues at coordinate 1,234,210 of NC_051053.1, forward strand.
TTCTAGAATCATACAGCTGTACTCCAAATAATTTAAAGTTATGAATTTAAGTGATTCTTTGTGTGAGTATTCTCAGCCCTCATTTGATACTGGAATTGACACAATAATATTTTGCTTTTCTAAAAGAAAATCCATGACCACCTCAGGGTGAGTTGATATGAAATGACACCAGCAGCAGGTCATTCTAGACACGTTCTTCTCGCAGTGATCAGCAATACAGATTCACACACACACATGCACGCGCTTACACACACGCACACACACACACAGGATTTGAGGTGAGTTGTGTAAGAGCAGACTCACCGTCCAGCAGGAAGTGAAGGGAAAGCCACAGACTTGAGCTTCTTCTCCTCTGCTGCTGACAGACAGTTCTTCACGGTCTTCTCTAACTGGTCCTCACACTTGTCTGAACCCCACTGAGGGACGTTACAGTGGATGATGAAGCGGGCTGCCATCCCACTGGCCTGGCTGACGGCCACTGCAGGGTGCAAGCACACACACTATGACTGACAGCTAACCCTTGAATGAAAAAAAAGACCTGAGACCATATAACACCCTGTTTAATTGATTAATTTCACTTATATGAGCCTTCTATTCAGGCCGCACTGTTTGATAATGAAATTATCAGTATCGATTGAATATCATATAAGATTTGCATATCATCAAAGAATGAAAACTATGTCCATATAACATAAGTACACACACACACACACACATACACACAGGCACACAGGCACACACACACACACACCCACACACTCTTCTCCAGTCAGCTCATGCGATACAGCTTCACAACCAGTACAAGTGAGCTGTGTAAAATAAGAACGTGTGGAAAGAAAGTCAATGGCTCATACAATGGCAATCGTTACACTCCATATCCTCATTGTTAGTCCTGATCATGATGCAGGCCATGTTCACTGTAACTAAACTTCATTAAATAAACTTGTTTGTAATGCTGCATGGACTGTCACGATCCTAGCAGAGAACAAATACAATATGTTCTTTGTGACCACCACCTCACCAACCAACACCTCGCTCTCTGTGCCAAAAATAAGTATTTTCTTCATCTTTCTCCCGTTGTGGCCATGATTCACTGTGCAGAACCATCGATCAGATGGCAAAGATCAGATCAATTTTAAAGGAAACTGTGCATTGTTGGGTGTACACCAGGTTTTACAAATCTACAGTGCCTTGCAAAAGTACTCAGCCCCCTTGAACTTTGCCACATTTTGTCACATTTTAACCACAAACGTAAATGTATTTTATTGGGATTGTATGTGATATACCAACACAAAGTGGTGCATAATTGTGAAGTGGAAGGAAAATTATACATGGTTTTATTTATTTTTTTTAGCAAATAAAAAACAGAAAAGTGTGGTGTGCAAAAGTATGATCTGATACCCTTAAATAAATTCCAGTGCAACCAGTTTCCTTCAGAAGTCACCTAATTAGTGAATGGAGTCCACCTGTGTGTGATCTAATCTCAGTATAAATGCAACTGTTCTGTGAAGGCCTCAGAGGTTTGTTAGAGAACAAACAGTATCATGAAGCCCAAGGAACACACCAGACAGGTCAGGGGTTAAATTGTAGAGAAGTTAAAACATGGTTAGGATATGAAAAATATCCAAAGATTTGAACATCTCACAGAGCACTGTTCAATTCATCACCTGAAAATGTGTATGGCACAACTGCAAACCTACCAAGACATGGCCGTCCACCTAAACTGACAGGCTGGACAAGGAGAGCATTGATCAGAGACGCAGCCAAGAGGCCCATGATAACTCTGGAGGAGCTGCAGAGATCCACAGCTCAGGTGGGAGAATCTGTCCACAGGACAACTATTAGTCATGCACTCCACAAATCAGGCCTTTATGGAAGAGTGGCAAGAAGAGAGTCATTGTTGAAACAAAGCCATGCAGTTTGCCACAAGCCATGTGGGGGGCACAACAAACATGTGGAAGAAGGTGCTCTGGTCAGATGAGACCAAAATTGAAGTTTTTGGCCTAAATGCAAAATGCTATGTGTGGTAGAAAACTATCACTCTGAACACACCAGGAGCATTATGCTGTGGGGATGCTTTTCTTCAGCAGGGACAGGGAAGCTGGTCTGAGTTGATGGAAGATGAATGGAGCCAAATACAGGACAATCTTGGAAGAAAACCTGTTAGAGTCTGCAAAAGACTTGAGACTGGGGAGGAGGTTCACCTTCCAGCAGGACAACGAGCCTAAACATACAGCCAGAGCTACAATGGAATGGTTTAGATTGCACTACATCATGTAAAAATATATATATATATATATATCTATTTCTTCCCTTTTTAATTTTATTGCTTATTTTTGCTAATGTTCCTGTTCTTGTAATATGTTTCTGTTTTTGTAATATTATGTCGCTGCTGTGACAAACAAATTTTCCCATCTGCTGGACATTATATGATTTCTGATTCTGATTCTGAAAGCATATTCATGTGTTATAAAGTCCAGATGTAAATCCAATTGAGAATCTCTGGCAAGACTTGAAAATTGCTGTTCACAGACACTCTCCATCCAATCAGACTAAGCTTGAGCTATTTTGTAAGGAAGAATGGACAAATATTTCAGTCTCTATATGTGCGTCGCTGGTAGAGACTCACCCCGAAAGACTTGGAGCTGACATTGCAGCGAAAGGTGGTTCTACAAAGTATTGACTCAGGGGAGTGAAGACCTTTGCACACCACACTTTTCTGTTTTTATTTGTGAAAAAAATATTAAAACCATCTATCAATTTCCTTCCACTTCACAATTATGTACCACTTAGTGTTGGTACATCAAATAAAATCCCAACAAAAGTTGTCATTCAAAGCTGAAGAAAGACCAGGAAATACTACATCACATGACTTCTAACTCACTTGTGGACAGTAATGTCTGCCCTCAGCCAGAGTGGAAGCCCAGTTTGCTTGGATATCAGTTTAAATGTAGATGTGATGTAGATGTGTTAATCTAAAGAAACCTTGAACAACATCTAAAAACTCAGTTATCCTTGTAAGAAGATTGGCGCACGGGACACTCCGTACCTGATGCCACCTCCAAAGGCCCCTGAGCTTTTCGCAGCTCCTTGACTCCATCCAGGAATTCTCGGCCTCCGGCTTTCTCCAGGGCGTTGCCTGAAAACAGTAGAGCATGTGTGAGCAAAAGATGGGATGGACAGAGGAGGTCTGTAAAATCATTAACAAGAAATAAAATAGATTCGAACACGTCTCCCTCACCCACTCCGTCTTTGAGGTCCATCTCTGCATTCGTTGGGTTAATGATCCCTTCCACTTTGATTGTTCCAATTTTGCTGATTTCACTCTCTGTTAGTGAAAGCTGTGGATTCAAAGTCACCAACACTGTGTGAGAAAAGTGCTACTGTGGTTCTCGTACTTGTCATGGATTAGACCGCTATGTTGGGTGACCTTTTATCAGAAGTCACATGGTCGTTACTGTCATGATGATCAGTCTGACAGTCTGTTACCTTTTGTCCAAGGAACAGGCTCTTTGCTGACAGAATGGTGAATCCATCTCCTGGACCGTCTTCCACTGTGGAGTTTGGTACAGACTCATTGTCTGTGCTCTTTGCCACATGGGAGAAAAAAATTGCAGATTTAAGCAACACTTACATCAGGTCGGAGTGTACAGCTTGAACAAATAATAATTGTGCTGAGTATCAAACCTCAGTGCCAAGTGTCCAGGCTCAAAAAGTGTTATCTTGTGGGTTTCAGGATGATTACCAATAATCATCCTTTTCACCTGGCCAACAAGTAATGTCACATTTCTGTATTTGAAAAGGATGATTTCATATTCCACAGCTCTAATAAGAGATGTGTTGTGGTAAAACTTGTTACCCTTGTGGAACATGTGTCACAATCTTTTTTTTTTTGTCTGAAACTGTAAAAAACACCCACTCCAGTGATGACATGTCTGACTGTCTAGTCTACTCTGGTGCAGCACTTTGATGTCATGAGCGCAACAGCTATGTTCTTTTTATTGTTACTCAGTTTGTTCATCCTGAATTTCTTTTCCTTGCCTCCTCTTCTCACATCCCTCCTGCCTCAGATGTGCAAAGGGGGTTAGGAGGAGACATGAGGAGAGAGGAGTCAAGGCAACAGGTACATCAACAAGACACACCCATGTTTCAGACCATTGTTTAAAAGTGACCTCAACTAAATGTGACATATGGTACAGCTGCATCACCAGTCGATTGTTCTGTAATAGTCTACTACTGTATTTCATGATTTCAGTCAGATGAGCAGACCGATGTTCATGCCAACATATCAAGGATATCCCTAGCCGATCTGCAGGATCGGGGCTGATATAGCCATTTTTCCACTGATCGGGAACGGCAATTTTGAACTTCGCCCCAAGCCGTTTTTTTTTTTTTACTTCAGAGCACAATTTGCGGCAGATGCACACATGACATTACTCTGGCAAAACCTGTGGATAAAATGTCTGCACTGTGGAAATATTTTAAATTACGACATGTGACATCTGCAATTCAACCGTTTCGCAAGGGGGGTAACAAAAGAGCTGCATTTAATACTACAAATTTGATACGGCAAATAAAAAAAACAACCACTCAAAGAATACAGTACGTTCACTCAGGCAATACAGGCAAAGGCACCTAAGCAGCAAAAACTTGTGGATACTTTCAAAAGGAAATAACCTCAAGACAGCGACATGGCCAAAAATATTACAGAGAAGGTAACTGAATTAATCACTCTGGATAACCAGCTCATCTCCGTGATAGAGGATCAGGGTTTCCTGCATCACCCAGAGTTTTTGAATCCACGGCTATTTCAGCATTACATTACACTGACTCCACTTTCAAGTTACACCGTGTCGGTATGCGCACTAGTTTCCTGGGTCTCAGACAGCAGAGCATGTAAAACAGGCTATCGAGGAGATGCTGAACACCAGTGAAATAGACAAGCAACATGTCCACGTCATTTTACGTGATAACATAAGGAATATAAAAAGCAGTGGATGATGTGGAGGCACCAAGTCTGTGCTGCATCTCACACACTTCAGCTGCTGTACACTAGGGTCTGCTGTCACAGTGCAGCGTCACACACTCACCTGCTAACACAAGGAAGGTGGAGGCCAATGTTGCAAATATGCAGAATAAGAAAGAGACATATGAAAGTATATACTTTGTTTCAACAAAAGAAAGAAGAAAAAACTATTAGGAACATCTTGGATGCAGGTACTTTTGTTCTTAATGCAGCTGTATTATCCAGGAAAATATTAGTTAAGGCCACGCATCTGATCAGGATCAGCATTTACTAAATATTAAAGGATTTGGATCAGGATCAGGGTAAAAAAAATCTGATTGGGACATCCCTACAACTTTTCAATTTACATTATGTGGCATAATGTGATATAGGCGATATCAAGGTAACATACTAGTAAGGATTGTACAACAGTGCCTTATTCAGAGCTACACAAACAGTGATGGGCAGAAAGTTTGATCCAACTTCTTAAATAACTCACACACGTTATGAACGCAAAGGGGTGTGTCACGCCTCTTTTGGGTGCTGAAAAGATTTTTACCAAGATTATATCTTTGCATCCTCGCTCATAGTTACAATCCACCTTATTCTTGACTTTGTGGGTTTACCCACGGTTCATAGCAGTGGTCGGTTATGCTCTTCCAGTTGAACTGGTTGAACTCTCTGTTTATGCTAGTGTAGCTGTCATGCTCTCTCTGGCTTCTAACACAAAGAAAGTGAAAGAATGGACAAAAGTCAGATGTGAATACACAGTACGGATGTTTTCAAAAGTCGTGAGGACAGTTCTGTAACAGTGCCTCACCTGTCAGTTGTCACGGAGTGGGCAGATGACATGAAGCAATGGCCCAATAGTAGCTACATCGACATAGTTAATTATCTTGTATTTTCTGAAGGTGTTGACGCCGAAGAATTATGCAGTTACAAAAGCACAGAAGCATACAACTACCTGTACAGCAACAAAACAGGGAAAGTACTATTGTAGAATCACAGCGAGTTTATATATCTGAAAGCAGCAGAGCCCAGCCAGAGGGTCAATCAAGTTAAACATACAGCGTGGATAATGCTGAAGGAAAGTGGAGTTGTGGAGACAGGCGGCTGTTCTTGCATTGCTGGGTTAGGGAAGTCATGTAGTTATGCAGCGGTTATTCTGTAGAAGGAATTCATAACAGAGGTGGGGGACTCGAGTCATGTGACTTGACTCGAGTCGCAAATTTGAGGACTTGAGACTTACTTGACTAACACTGATGAAAGACTTGACTTGACTTGACTTGACTTGACTTGGCATTCATAACTTGAGACTTGACTTAAATTTGACACAGATGACTCGAAAGTCTTGGCTTTTCTTTCTTTCTTTTTTTTGCGCATATTGAGCCCTCAGCCACTGTATGACGCAGTGCGTGCAAGCCTGGGTGATTTTAGCTGCTGTCTTGGTTAAAGCGTGTGTGTGTGTGTTTCAGATAATGCGTCTTCAGTGCGCACAAAGACATTATTTTAAATGTAGGCGCACATTATGCAGGCTCACAACCCAACACGACACCGTACCAGCACACATTCAGTGTGACGCACTTGTTTTTTCGTGCACGGCCACAACAGACCTGCTCCTGCCTCAGGTGCTGTGTCTGTGTCTCTCCTGCTGTTTCTTGATTGATTTTGATCACAGTAACTTGGGACTTGCTTGAGACTTGAAGGTTAAGACTTGAGACTTGCTTATGACTTGCACATATGTGACTTACTTCTACCTTGGATTCATAAACCCAAATATTTATTTTCGTCTCAAGGCTGAGTCACACTAATTGTTGTGGCAACCAACAACGGCACATGTTGTACCGGAGCTCATTTTAAAGACAATTTAGCATTTATGACATAATGCTAGTTGTTTTGGGCTAGCTTGGCAGCAGCAATCAGTCATGCAGTTGCAAGGCAACCGGAAACAGAAAACCGCAAGCGGAAGTAGTTATCTGTCATGACAGCACCTATAGGCTTCTGAGGAAACGGGTGAATAGTGAGCCTTCTCACTCCTCTCTCCTAAAGGAGTATTTGGGGCATCGAGAAATGTTCAAATCTGGTGCACTGAGATCAGTTTTGTGGGTCACAGGCTTGATGACAGAGTGAGGGGACAAAGCAGCTCAAAACAGAGAAAAGAGAAGGGCTCTTTTCCATCTCTGCTCCGCTTGCTCCATCAAGTGGAAACTTTTCTAGCAAACTACATATTAGTGTGGCAAAGCTTTTGATTTAACACAGATGTACTGAACAGCTTGTTAGAGGAATAAGGGTTAAAACATGTGAAAGGTAAAACCCTGACCCTGGACACCATTGATTGATGAAATACTCGTAACTGAAGTTCCACTAACAACTTTTCTTCTTCTTTTCTTCTGAGACGTGCTTGAAAGCTCCGGAACCAGCTAATAGGTGACCCCTGACTAACTAAGGTAAGGAAAACACTATCCACATGTATCAGGTGGTAGGGAGACTTTCTTCCTGCTGTTGATAATTGATGTAAACCAGTTGTAACTGTTTGGATCTGCATGTTTCAGTAAAGGTCTCAGTACGCTACAAGCAAACTAGTTAGTATGACTTGTGATCCGAACACAAACTGTTTCTACCTGTTCAGATGATCTGAACAAACAGGGATGATGATGCACACATCTAGTGGGCTCCTGCCTACTTTCTCACCTACACACAACCTGGCCAAGACTGTGTAAAGTGGACGGCACTGTTTGTTTTAGAGAGGTTAAAGAATTGTCAGTTTTGTTGTTGGAAAGGTGGGTTCTGTCAGTGTTCATCAATCTGACAAACAATTCCTTTTCCTTTAATGCCCCCCACCTCCCTGTGAATCCTGTCTGACTAACCTTTGGCTTGCGACCTCGTTTGCCTTTAACCTTTTTGAACGACTTCACGGGTTTCTTGCTCTTTGAGCGTTCTTCCTGCTTCTCGGGGACAGACGCTTGGCTGTCCACTTTCACACGACCTCCTCTCTTCTTTGAGAGAAGCTCTGGGTGGATCCGAGGCAGAACCCCTCCATTGGATATGGTCACCCCCCGCAGAAGCTGCGGAATAAAACATTTCAGAAACAAAGACTTTGACCACGTCCTGTCTTACAACACAGAATAACACAACTTATATCTCCATGAGAGTGTGGTTCTCTTTAAGAAAAGCTGACTCGCCTGAGCAGTAGGGCTGTAATGACACTCGTATCAAAACCGAAATCGCGACACCCCTATTGCAGTGTGAGAAGGCAGAATCGTGACACAATTTCCAGTCCAGATCCAGCCCTGCGAGCTATAAGTAACACTGCATTAACACCACAGCGGTGGTTTGCCAATTCTCCGCCGTTGGTCGTTCACATAGAGCAAAGCACCGCTGGAGTAAAGACAAACTGCTGTGTAATTCACACAGAAAGCCAGCGCTGCAGCTCCTAAAGAGACGTGAGGGTACATGTCACGTCTGTGTGTTTTCAAGGTGTTTCCCAGGTGTTCCCCTGTCAATCTAAACCCGCAGGAGAGTGATAATCATGTGGATGCTGTTTTAATGCGTCATCATTGAGATCCTGACACACCGAAGTTAAGTTTTTCACTCTAAATTACATAATTACATAATCACCATCAGTAAACAGGTCGCTGTCTGACTGTCACTCGAGAAGTTGGGGGTTTTTTTCCGGCGGAAAGTTTACTGAAGTCTCGGTCCGGAGGGCCGACCGTCTGGAGATTTTTTTTTCATCATAAACAGTGAGTTAAATTTTTTTGCCAGTGACATACACTGTTCTTTAGGCAGAAATGTAACGAGGAGTCGGTAGGACAAGTGGGTGGACAGACGCTTCTCCACATACAGCTGTGGTATTCTTTTGCCAAAGACAGTTACAGTTTCTACGTTGCCTTGCATTTGCTGAACAGTTGAGGGTGATGTTCACGTAAACTGGATGTGTTGCTGCCCCTCACAACAACTTTCTCCTTGCAGCTCCTGCAGATAGGGCTGCCATCCTCAGCCAGCTGTCCCTGAGTATTCTTTTAATAACCAAAATATGCCCAGACTGCAGATTTGGTTTGCCCTGAGGGCTGCTACTATCCCGGCCTCCCTCTGCCATGTCTTCTTCACAACATAACAAGCACACGTTGCACGCTGTGCCTGCGAAGGGAGACTTGGATAAAGTATCTTGCGAGTTCTCCGCACCATGGTTATTGACCATGGCGGTTACCATGGTTATTAAAACTTAAATGGTAACCTTCACTGGTAACTGTTACATCCCTACGAGTGATACTACAAGAAAAGTTTCATGCTGTGTTGAATCTTCCTACTGTTTTAAAAATAGCAATTTTTATGCTATCGTAAAAGTGCCCCTAGCACTCCCATTGAAAATGAACCTGACCCAAAAACACTCAAAGTGCCTCTTTTGTCGTAATTATGGTTTTACACAAAGGTTTGACTCATATACATTCACAGAAAAAGCCTAGGTTGCATTTTGGCGAGAGTTTCACTTTAAGAAGCTGGAATCAAATAATTTTGACCTATTTTCACCCAAAATTATTTAAACCGATTAAGTGATTCTAAAGATAAGTGTTGATTTATTCAAAAGCATTATCATTTAACTGTTGCAGCTTTGGCATCACTTAGCTGTACATGTGTTTGCAGGGATGAGCTACTGACACGTCTGGCACAGTGGATGAGTTTAAAAGTGCACCAGGCAACCTGATCCACTGGAGGCCCAGATGGCAGACACAAATGCTGTATGTCTTTGAATGTCAACATCTTCTATATTCAGCAGTCATACTGGATGGTGTCACTACTTCTGGTGTAGAGACACTTTCCAACCATTGACCAAACACACACTTTATGTAAAGCAACATCAATATATTTATATTGACTTTGGATTGAATGACTGTGTGATGTAAAAGATGTTGATCGTGGTAATGAACCCACAGAAATTATCACCACCACTGCAGTTCCCCTCAGTGCTGCCTGTTCTGACTGTTTGGTCTATTAGCCAACAAACTCTCCTCTCAGCAGCAGCAGCTCATGCAACCCCATGGTACACTACCTGCTTAGCACCAAACAGCAGACAGACAGTCTTGGAGACTACCTGCTGAGCACAGTGGAGCATTTAGCAGTTAAAGAGACAGATATTTCCCTTAGGAGTTGCTGGAGATCAAGAATAAGGTTCTTATAAAAGGCTACCTGTACGCTTTTAGATTGACTTCAATAGTGTATTGTTTACTTACAAATTACTGCGTTGCCTCTACATGTGCAGCTGGCCTCTACATTGCCTGTTTTTAAATCATGTCTCAAACACATTTTTATTCCTTGGCTTTTGATTCAGTATGACAGTCATCTTTCTTGTTCTCAGGGTCTTTGTGTTTTATTGTGCTGGTTTTTTTTCTCTGTTCAGCACTTTGGCCAGCTATTGTTGTTTTAAATGTGCTTCACAAATTAATTTGCAGCATGAATATTGGACTTACATCACAGCTGTACAGTTAGTACAAATGCTAAGTAGCAATATAACCACATGCAATATCCACAGCTCTACACACAACTATCCGCCAGCCCTTTGTACAGCAGTGTGTTACCTGGTTGAGCTCCTCATCATTGGCCACCGCCAGCTTGATGTGCCTGGGAGTTATTCTGCCTTTCTTGTTGTCCCGTGCCGCGTTTCCTGCCAACTCCAAGATCTCAGCTGAGAGGAGAGAAAACACACACAGTGTGTAAACCCATCAAACACACAGTGTGCTCTCAGATTTAAACTTATTCACTTTCCACTGTGTGAACTCCAGGACCATCAGGAACAAGAATCCAACAGTCAAGACTTTTAGGTCGATGTGTTCTATGGGGAGGAAAGTGAATTGCTGCAGCAGTGATGTGGACAAAGACAAAACTAATAAACAAGAAATAAAAAGTCTTCTTTCTCTCTCTCTCGCATCTGCAGTCTCCTTTTGTTTCACTGACTTCAAAGCCCCGCAAACTTTGTCCAGTCCCTAATTAAGACGTAAGAGGCAAGAATTATTTAAAAAGTATTTAATTGTATATCATTTATTAAAATTAAAACGTGTGCAATAATGAGCACTGTCTGTATTATAACTCATATTGTTCAAGATCATAATGCTTTTTGGAAGGGATTGGAAATAAATTAATAAGGGAGTAAGATGGCAGTGTATTACCTGTTGTTTATTTAGTAGATGTCAAAGGTTTGTGTGTCAGGTGTAACGTGATGTAAATAACAGTAAATATTTATAAAAATGTACACAAACACATAAAAATGGTGCAAGTAAGGAGTATGGAACAACACAATCAGGGATAATTACACCAAAACATTTTTATCCTAAACACAGTGATGAAATTCATCAAAAATATATGTACTATACAATAATGGGAAACATGAAATGATTAATAATTTAAATGTTACACTAACTTACTTTATTAAAAAAAAAATATGTTGGATTTTCTATTTAAAATTTGTCAATAGCTAGAATTCTTAGCATACACTAAATACACTGTTCCCGACAGTGAATCACGTGATGCCACCCACCTGCCAGGTACTCGATGACTGCTGCCATGTAAACTGGTGCCCCCATACCGATGCGGTATTTGTGTGTGCCGGTGCGCAGGTACCTCATCATCCTCCCCACAGGGAAAATGACACCTGCCCTGGATGAACGCGACAGCTTGGTGGCCTTCTTTTTTCCTCCTCTGGCTGACATCCTGCTCTGGACACAGAAAACAACCACCGCAAGTGAATAACAACAACAACAACAACAAAATAAGAAGAAGAAATACTTGTTGGCCAAGTGAACCCAAATCGGCCCGCAGTTCATTTATATTGAAGGTGAACAGACCACATCTAGCTGACAGTCCAGGCAGTCTGTTCGTGTGAGACCTTCGGTGACCCGTTCAACAGCCCTGCAGGCCGGACGGGCTCAGAGAGGATATGTGGATGTGATGTGTACAGCATCGTATAGCATTGTACCGCAGACACAGAGACGTACCTCACGTCCACTTCTTGGATCTGGGGAGCCACAATGACGGTCGGTCGTTTTCTGCTAATTTTCCAACTGACCGAGGATGTCCCCCCCCCCCCTCCTCCCCTCCACTCCACGGGTCTCCATGTACACAGTGAGCCTGCCGGGCTGAGGCCTGCAGCAGCGCCGCTACAGCCCGCACACATTTCACATGTATGCGGTACTGAACACAGGAGCTGGCCCTGGAGGTGGGGATGTGATGTGTGAGTGCGCTGCTCGGTGACCAGCCGAGCGGAAAAAGACGGGACATGACCGCGGCTATGTTAGCTAGCCTTAATGTACAGGACCGAGCGTTACAGTGAAGCAGGCAGCTCTCACACGGAGCTACGCAGACATAAAACTGCACTTCTCAGTGGTTTTAATCGTAAAAAAGCCTGACATGGCGATACCTGCTGACAAGGAGAAGTGTATTTATTTATTCGTAGTAATGTGGCTGAGGACAAATACAGCTCAGGGTTAATGTTAGCTACACCAGGTCGGCTTCGCCCAGCTAACGTCAGTCAACATGAGACATTCCGCCGGGCTCCGGGCTGTATTGTACATGGAGACATTAACCACGACGAGACGTTTCTTCTAACAAGCCCCCCCCCGCCCCCTTCTCTTTTCACGAAGCCTCCAATCCTCTGCATGTGTGTAATCACATCAGACATGGAGAGTAACGAGTCTCCGTCAATCCGGATATGCGTCGAGGCATGAGAAACGGAAAAACCCTCCAAGTTTCTACCTGTTTGGTTCTCCTTTCACGCGATTCAGCGCGGGCCAGAGATGCTCCTGCACGGAAGACAGATGAATCCCCCGGTGAAAGACGGCGCGCTTTGTTTGGCTTCTGTTTATTTGCTCTTCTTGTGTCTGGTCTTGTTTCCCAACCTTAGAAAAACCCCACAGAGAAAGCAGGAACAGCGTCGTCTGGACGGAGGCAGGCTCTGTGCTACTGATGCTGCAAAGGGGAAAAATTCAGGAGAGGGAAAATCCAGAGAAAACGCCCCCCTGACATGAAGACAACACGTTGGAATGATGTGCAGAGGGATTAAGGTGGCATTGTGGAAAGCAATTATAAATGTACATAATAACAGAACTAGTTTTCGAGCAGGTCCTGTAGATCCGAAGTGATAGGCCTACCCTAAAATGACCTTATATGTAGCCTTACTATAAGTTCATATTTTCACCCTCATGAGCAGCCTGCAATTTACTGTCCGCCATGTGTAAAGAATGAAAGGTGCAGGACTCCAGGTCTAACAGGTAGGGAAACAGTAAGGGGACATGTGTCCCCCTTACTCCTGCAGACTGTGGGGACTGAATCAGACAGATGAGCCTGTTTGATGCATCAGAAGAGAAATCACAGAGGGCTGAAAGGCTCAGTAGCCAATCAGATCTCCCGATTCCATCTTTGAAACGTCAAACCCAATATGCAGGAAGGGAGACAGCAGCCACATCCACTTATTGAGGATATAGAACTATTGCACAGGCTATTATATCTTCTTGACATCATTTCAGACCATACAAGCTACAGGCCTACACTCTAAATCTGGGATGTGCCCAAATTCTTCCCAGCGGAGGCCCAAAATTGAATCTGGGGGGAGGATCGTGGGCCAAAATGTTAATTTTGCAGTACATTAAATTAAATAGGGATATATATATATATAATATACGTGTGCAAGATATACACTATTAAAATGTGATTTTAAAAAATGAATGCCAGTTTATTGTCCTTCGCATTTATGTTTATAAAATTACTAAACATCCATATGGCTTCTTTAAATTAGAAAAATAATTGAAGCACTATGAAATATTTGAAGACAGACATGGAACATTACTAGGCTTTGGGCCTATATCTTCAAGTCAAAGACATTTATTGCAATATAAGTTCAGTAACAAAAATGGAACAAAACATGCCCCCATAGGACCAAAAGATGTTCTTCATTGGTCTGAACAAGCATTTTAAAATCACTGTACACTACTTACTGTAAGTTGAAACATTAATCATACAGAGGAGAACATACTCCAAGGTGACACATTGGAGGCCTAGGCCTACACACTCTGTGCCTGACTTGGGGCTGTCAGCGCGAGACATGAAGCCTGTCCTTGGTTTTTCAATATCAGGCTCCAGCTGACCAACTGACAGAGTGAGAATGTCATGTAGGTGAGAGTCAGATAAAGCATTTCTCAGTTTGGACTCACTGAGATTCATCAGGCTGAAAGCCTGCTCACAGACATAGGTACTTCCAAAGAGGGACAACATCACCTGTGCATGTTTGTGGATCTTGCCATATCTGTGTGCAGGAACACATCTGTAGAAGTCCGGTAAGGGAAGCTCTCTGAACTTGCTACAGATGTTGGAATCAGACTGAAGTTCCAAAAGTTCCATTTGAAGCTCCTCACTGACTGCATCTACATTTACAGAAAAGGGATGCGAAAACAGCTCAAATGCTGTTGTATTTCCAAGAAAATCTTCAAAGCTATAGTCAAACTCCACCATGACATTGCTTAGAATGTTGAGGTATTTTGGTTTGTCCTCCTCCATCAACCCAACTTCTCTGAGGTTGGAAAATGTGCCAAATTTCCTGAATGTACAGACACAAAGACAAAAGGAGCAAAGTCAGATGCACAGTTGTTTATTTCATTCTCAGTTCAACTGAATAACAACCAAACATCATTCAAATGAGAACACTTTTTTTTTTTTTCATTACGGAAGCTGAGAACGGCCATGGATTTTTCTTCTTTTTATGCACTGTTATCTCATGATAACGACTTATTATGTCATTATCCCGATATAACAAAGGTTGTTTTCTCATGATAATGAAGTAATTAATAATGTGTTCATCTTGATATCCATCTACAAGAGCTGCCACGAATGGCTCCCATACTACTAAATTAATTAATAAATGTTTAATTATGTTTCGCATTACATTGCTAAGTTAACGTTAGCCTACATGTATGTTACAAGAAGCAGCCGGATAGGTGGGAGTTTGTCAGCCTCTCATCTGCTAACCGGTAGCCCCTAAACCAACCCAGTCAAACAAACTAATGTAAAGTGTAACTTACCAGTAGGCCACAGCTACAGCCGGCTACGGAAGCCGTTCGTGGCAGCTCTTGTAGGTTGAAATCAAGACAAACACATTATTAATTCATTATTCATTATCATGAGAAAACAATCTTTGTTATATGGAGATAACGAAATAAATTAATTCGTCATCACTAGAAAATAACATTTATTATATTGAGATGATGACATAAGTCGTTATCACGATATAACAGTGCATAAAAGAGAAGAAAAATTCATGGCTGTTCTCAGCTTCCGTAGTTCAAGACTGCATTATGAAAAACAGATACTGTCATGTTATTGGATTTAATGCCTAGATTTAAAAAGAACATCTATTTTCAACCGACACGAAGTATTCATGCATCACACAAATATAATAACATGTTTGTGATCAATAACAAGCCTAATACATTGTTTTGTGTTCAATAAAATATTAAAGTTAGATCTCACCTGTCGACAGATGTCTGCTAAGCAACTGCAGCTTTTGCTTGAAGGCTCTGACATGGTCATACAGCTGAATAATTATCTGGTCTATCCCTTGAAGCTGAAGATTGAGGATATTCAGCAGCTCTGTGATGTCCAGAAGAAAAATCAGGTCTGCAAGCCAGTAATTGTCTGAGGGCACTTGGATGCTGTTCTTCTGTGTGGCTTGAAACACCCTGATTTCCTCACGCAGCTCAAGGAAAGATAATAAAACTTTCCCACAGCTCAGTCATCTCACCTCCTGGTGGTACAATACATCACCATACTGGGCATCCATCTCAACAAGAGCTTTGAGCTGATGGTGTGAGAGCACCTTTGAGTGAACATTATTGACAATGCTAATGACATCTTGCATCACGTTCTTCAGGCCGATGTGTTTAGCGCACAGTTGCTCCTGATGCAAAATACAATGGTATTTCAAAATCAAACCACCAAACTCAAGGATTTTGTCTGACACAAGTGCAGTGAGGCCTGCTCTCTTACTGACCATGGCTGGGGCTCCATCAGTCGTGATGCCAGAAAGGTTTTCCCACTTCTTCTTGTCCATAACTTGCTGCACTACCATAAAAATATCAGTGCCTTTTGTTGTCTCTTTCAGTGTTTAAAGACCTGCTAGTTCTCAGCACACTTCAAAGTCCTCATTGACACCTCACAAAAACACCAGCAACTGTGCTGAGTGGATGGAGAAGTTAGAAAATCGACCTGCTCTTAGGGCTATCTGGCCCTGAACGTCTTCAGCCATGTCCTCAATGCGGCGGGTTCCCTAATGTGGAGAAAAGCCCATGACTGATTTGGGCACACAGTTTCAGCTCTTTGAATTGTCAAACACTCTTTGACAAAATCACCCACTACAAGAGGTCGTCCACTTCTGACAATGGCATTGCAAATGCGATAACTTGCACGAGTGGCATTTTCTTGGCTGAAGCGGCTTGTGTGTTTAGCTTTGCTAGCAAGTCTGCTACCTTCACCTTGTGATCCTCTCCTGTGTACTTTGCAAACTAGTGGGAATGCTTTGTTTCATAGTGACGACAAATGTTGTACTCCTTTAAAACAGCAACCTTCAGCTTCCATACCAGACACACTGCAGTGGAGTCGATCTTGGTTAAAAGATAATCGTGTTTTCAACTTTTTTAAAATTTTTGTTTGTCTCTGTACCACTGCCTTTGCCTTACATGCTCCATCCTTGCATCTCACTCGCTGGTCTTGGACCTCACTGGATTGGAGCTTGCCAAGTTTGGCCCACTTGCTCTAAATTATTTTGGGCTGTTTCAACATGTCAAAACTACATTAACTTAAAGCTGTAGTCTGTAATTATTTTTTTGTTATGTTTGCTAAAATTGTCATTATGATCTGACAGTAAACTATGATACAGGTCAGCCATGTAAAAATCCACTGTCTGTGGTGCCACCCAGTGGCCCTAATTTGATTTGCAAGAATCCACCTGGCTCAATACAACCAATCAGAACCAGGGGGAGTATCTGAGAAGTGTCAATCACTCTCATGCATATGCTGCTGGCAGCCCCGTCCTGTACTGGGCAGCGCCCCTCCCCTCCTCCCTCTTACCTGGTCAGATACTTTCCAGCCCAAACTGTAAACAGTGGCGGAGAACAGACAACGACAACAGAGCCAAAAAATGCCCACCATTGCCCTCATCAAAGAGAAGAAATAAGAAGAAAAAACAGTGTAAAAAGAACGAGTTGGTCCAAGCCAGAGAGAAAACAAGGATAAATATCAGTGCGTCATTTCAGAGGTGAAGGGAGCTGCAGGATTTGTAAGGACTCAAGAGCGATGCAAATCCAGCAACCTTTCTGCTGGACAAGTAAGGACCCCTGCTTGATATATGTTTCATTCTGTGTTTTAACCATTAGGCTATGGTGGCGGCGCATATGGCCATACAATATTGTAGTCAAGCTACATAGCTTGTTGCTAAATTTAGCTTGTTAGCTTGTATGCTAACTCCAGTGTTTGTGACTGAGCAGTTATAATGTCAGTTTGTGTTCAGTACAATCTGAAGTAGTTGAATTGGTTACTCATGCTTCTGAAAGGTAGAATGATGTTGCACCGGGTAATGATTAGCTGTCTAATGCGATGTGAGGAATATTGTTTGTTGCTTGGGATATCTGCAGTGGTCTGCATGAGGGGAGGGGCTTTGAAGGCCAGGCCACAGTGCCGCAGACAGGAGGAAGGAGGGACCTGGGAGCTGTATCATTTAAATTTTCTGATTAAATCACCTTTTCTTCCCAAAACTCCAGACTGCAGCTTTAATGTAGGTTGTATAATTATTTCACAGCCTTCTTTGAACCAGTCGAACTTGCAAACATGCCTACCTTAAGGGGCTGAGTTGAATCAACAGCCGTTCAGTCATGCTCACCAGTACTACAATTTGATTTTGTTAAACATTTTCATGTGTGAATAGTCAGATCTTTATTTGACACACAGAATAGCTGCAGCTGCTCCTGTGAAACTGCTTTGGGGAGAAAAAGACCCCAAAGAATGTGATTGTTATACTTGAAAACATCGTATTTTCTGGCTTCTCCTCCGCTGCAATAGCACTAATGACGGAGATTGTGACCTATAGTTTCTCCGATAAAACTATTCACTCTTCAGCTGTTGCAGTCTGTCCCGACTGGCCGGCTGCTGCTCCTCTTGGATTATACTTCTCCTCTGAAGACTCTCTTCACTGTCGGAGGGTCTCTGGGTGAGAGAGAGCAAACAGGCTGAATGTCTGAAGGGCAGGCTACCCCTCAACGAGCAGCTTCACGGCAAACCCTTGCTTACTGAAACCAAGTAATTCAAGCTGAGTTTGTATGTAGGGCAACCTTCCCTGCAGACACTCTGCCTGTCTGCTCTGTATAACCCAGAGACATGGAATGAGTCGGTATGCTTAAAGGGGAAAGTACAGCTGGCAATTCACTCACCACTGCTAGCAATGCAGACTCGCCAGTGCACATGTATAAATGCTCACAAGCTAGGTCACTTGTGTAGATTATGTTATTAGGTCTGCTTAGAGCCTACATGCAACCATTAATTATTAGAACCCCAGAAGCAAGCTTGGTGTATGACATCAAAAGTCTCAGATTCTATTGTTGTCCACACCATTTTAGTGACCGCTTATTTTAGTTTAAGCACAAGATTAAGTTATTTGTTGAAAATCCATTAACATGTCAGGAAAGATCATAAGAATGGAAACAGCCAGATGGAACTGTTGACAGGAGCAACATTTGATATATATGGAGCAACACATTTTTGTATTATCAGAGTGCTTAAAACTTGAAACATCTGCTCCTTTTGAAGTTTAGAATGTCCATTTATTCATTGATTCACTCATCTACCAAAATACATTTGTACTGAAATGTTTTTAAATACTTACTGCACATAATGGTATATGTGATTCATTTCAATTAATTAATCACAAATATCACAAGTAATTAATTAAATTAGGCTTTTAATTGCTTTACAGACCCAATATCAAAGTGAATTAGAAATGAATGGTTGACTCCAATAAATTCCTGTAGCATTTTACAATGTAATGTATGTAATGTAATGTGTATTTATAATGACTGTGTCTTTCATTTTGTTCTGTAAATAATGTTGGGCCTATATTTTAGCCTAAAACATCACTCCTCTTCATATTGAGTGTGGAAAGTGCATTTAGGTTGGCTGGTGGGAGTCACATGAAAAAAGCAAAACAAAACATAGCGGCCCTGTGGCAAAAAGTTGAAACAGTATCAACTTCTGGAGAAATGTAACCCGACATCACACTGTGGTGGCTAATGACAAGCTGGTGGTCATACCAGACAGTCAACTGTAGTGCTGTCTAAGCCATTTATACTGAATTTAGAAAATAACACTATGAATGTAGCGTACATTGCATGTAATGGAAGTTTTTCATGTTTTCATAAGTGTTGGTTGACATGACAAGTTTGGTGGCAGCAAGGGCAGATATTTTGCTTTCCTGAAAAGGAGACACCAAAAGTGCTGGTAAAAAGTTGCCACTGTTATACTAAATGTATATAGAGGAAACACTGATTACTAGCTGCCTACTATTAAACTATATAATGAAAGATGAATAACTTCAGGGTTGCACCAGCAGCAATAGTTGGGCTGCATTGACTGACAAGATTCAACTGTGAGGTACACTTACAGTACAAAAAGCTGTGAAAGGGCCCTCTTGGATGCCCATTTGTTAGATAAAACATGATAGCACTACACGGTGCCCTTCCAGTTCACTATGACTGTGACAACTTTTGGTGCACTGATACCCCACCGCATACAGCTGGTGCCCTCTTTTGTTGTTTTTTTTTTTTTTTTGGTCCTGGCTTTGGGCTTAAATATGTGCCACTAAAAACTGAACTTGAATCATCAATGTTTGAATTTGAGTTTCTAAAGCTGAATAATTGCATTAAAAATGAATTTGAATCACATAATTTCAATTTGTATTGTTATATTTGAATCATTGCACTCATCATTGCAAAAGTGAATTAGAGGTGTCGTTCAAGTTACTTAAAATAAGTTCACTTAAAATACTTGTCTTTGTTACAGTTAAACATGTTTTTCTAATAAAGTCCATGAAATTGTGTCTCTCATTATCTGTAAAAAATACTAATCTGTCGTTTAATCACAAATTATTTACATTAAGTCAGTTATGATTGCGATACTTTTTACACTTTATACTTTTTAGTTGTCAATGATCAGCGGACCAGTAAGGATTGTAATGTAAAACGCAGTGTACTGAAATGAAGCACCAGTAAGTGGATTAGCTTGGTTTTATAACCTAGGTTGTCTTGTATTTGGCCATTATGTTGGCCACTTTTTTAGACTTTATGAACTTGAATGAGCCGCTGCTAGCCAAAAATTGTGTGAGCTACATGCTAACGGAAATGAGAAATAGCGTGCTACTACACATCAAATGCTGCACGATACAGCAAGAAGATTCGGCCTCTGAAGCCGCCAGCTGACTGGGGCTTTTCTGTGGCTGGAGCCATTTTATGCCGAGTCTGCATGTTCTCCCCGTGTCTGCGTGTGTTTTCTGCAGGTGCTCAGGCTTCCTTACACTCCAAATGCATGCAGGTTAATTGGTGACTCTAAACTTTCTATAGGTGTGAATATGAGCCTGAATTTTTGTTTGTCTCTATGGGTCAGCCATGTGATGAACTGGCAACCTGTCCAGGGTATGCTTCATGTTTCATCCAATGTCAGCTGGGATCAGTTCCAGTCCCACGGACCCAGTAAAGGACAAGGCTGATTTAAAAATATTTGAACTGTCTTTTTTTTTTCCTCTCTGAATTTTCAGTGTCTAATTCCATCCTCTCCTGAAGGAGATACCTTTAGCTGCTGTTCAAACTTGCTACCTACCTTAGTATGTGATTGACCATATCATTACATGTAAGTATTTTAACAGGTTTGTTTTTGTTTTGCTGTGATACTCTACTGTGCACATGAAGAAGGTTGTTCATGGGGTGGTGAAAAAAATTGATAATTGATTAACCGTGATTATAATATTGACGATCATGAGTTGATTATTACATTTCCAAAGATCGATTTAAAATATTTATTTATTTATGTATTTATTTAAATTATAATACAGAGTCCTCCTCGCACTGGCTTCCACTACATGGTCCACCATCTGGAGCCAAGATATGTCATTTCATCCCGGAGCTTTTTCACGCTTAAATCGATTGCAAATCTTTACAAAGAGGCAAAACTTTCCATACAAGAGTCCCTAAACTCTGCTCACAGGGTAGCAATAACCTGCCTGGACATCCAGAGCTGCAGTCTCATACGTGACCGTTACAGCTCATTATGTCAGCAGTTAATGGAAGCTAATGTCCTACGTACTTCAGACGACAGCTATGGATGATTGCCACACAGGCACTAATATGTGTGAGTTTCTCAAAGCAATGGCAGACGAGTGGGGAATAGAGAAACATGACCTGGCTCTCGTCACCAACAATGCTTCTAACATGAGTCTGGCTGCTGAGCTTGGCAGCTTTCTTTTAACAGTGAAAGACTAGATTTAAAACAAAGTAAACAACAATAATTTTGGTATTACAGTTACACCATACAATATTGAAGGTGCTGTGAGGTGTTACTCAAAAGAGAAGTAAAATAATTCAGCAGCTAACTGATGTTAAATGGAAGATCAATAATTGTTAATAATCGAAAATTATGTTATGTTATGTCATCTTCACTCATCTTCTATTTAAAAGCAGTAGGCAGGACCCATACAATTTTAAAGTTTACTTTGCACATTTATTTAGACTATGAAACATTTTGGGGCCCCTAGCTCAATCAGAACACTTTTTTATGTTATGTTTTTAATTTATTATTTTCCAATTGGGTTGAGTGACGGAAGTCATGATAAGTAATGATACAAAAGCAGTGTGAATGTAGTGTTTTCAGAAAGTGTAGACCAGGGGTCACCAGCCTTTTTGAAACTGAGAGCTGCTTCATGGGTACTGAGTCGTATGAAGGGCTACCAGTTTGATACACTCTTCTGAAATAACAAATTTGCTCAGTTTGCCTTTAGTTATATGTGATTATTAATGATTAATCATACTCATCTATGTGAAGACACTGATCCCATTAATGATTTCTCACAGTAATTATCAACAATGACTTAACAAGTTGGGAAACAGATAATATCAATATTCAATTTTCATTTTTAGAACAGGCCTGAGGCTACTCATGTGGTCCTTGGGGGCTACCTGGTGCCTGCGGGCACCGTGTTGGTGACCCCTGGTGTAGACTTTGTCACTATAGATTGTGCGCAGCTCTTAACTCACAAAGTTCTTTAATCTTAAATAATATTCAAATCACTTCAGTCAAAAAGGCCCTACGCCCCCGCTGCGCTTAAGGACCCTGTAAAAAAATGGAACCAAAACATAATCTGTCAAAATCTTTCTACATTTATTTCAGTTGATTTTCTGTCTTTTTGTCATCATGATGTTGCATATATTGGTGGTTCATTGATCATTTGTGCTCCCTCCTTTCTGGACAAGGCTTTGTACTCAAACCAGGTATGATATCAACTAACTCATTAACTGTGAATTGTGTTGTCTGTATTTTTGTTTCTATAAACATGCTTTTCTTCCGGACAGCTTATTTATTTTTAGATCTCTGGTTTTCTTAAAAGCAACTGATGAATTTATTAGTTGATGACTTCTGTTAACATCTTGAATTTCAGGTTCTGGCCTTTATCTGCTCCCTCCCTCATTAATATGGTATGCTGATATTAATATGCTGAGCTTGCACGTGGTGCATTCAGTCACACTTTTCTAAAGAAAATGTTTTACATGTTAAATTTTCTTTACTGATATTTCTTTAATGTTTTTTTTTTTCTTCCAGATTTGAATGTGGCAGTCAGGGCCGGGTTATGAAACTAGTGAAGTACAAACCATGCGAATGCGCAAAGTGCGTAAGCAAAAGTATTTTGAGCACTTATTTATAAATTAAAAGTAAAATAAATAGTGTTTTAAACTGTGCATTTACACAAATACACAATCACATAATGTTGTTGACTGGATTTTTATTAACTTTTGGCACTCTCAGGTACTGTAGGCCTATATATTGTTGACATTTGAAGGGCGTGCTGCCCAGTCCCTGAGCAGCACGCCTTCCACAGACAAGCCTCAACACAGAGTGTAAACAACGTCACCCAGTTCAGCACCATGGACAGCTGCAGGGGCGGGGGGGTCCAAACAGCGGTGTCTTGGAGTGGGGGGTTTCGGAACAGTGGGGTGTTGGAATGGAGAGCTTTCCCCCTCCTTCTCATTACATTACACTAGCTAACGTTAGCTAGTGAGATGAGATGACGATGAGATGAGATAAACTTTACTGTCCCCTGAGTTCAAATTTGTCTTGGACGAGTACATGCAGCTGCTGCAAAATAGTGTTTTTTTTTGTTTCAACAAAACTATTATCATGACAGATGTGTGAACTGGCGAGTATGTTCGTTCCTTACCTCTCATTTAGGTCTCATCGCACATGGAGAATCTCTTCTTCTTCACCCCAAAACCAAAACAATGTCCAGTCAGTAATGTTGTGTCGGTCGCGAACGTGCCATTCGAACGAACAAATGAAGTGAACAAAGTGAACATAATCACTTCATGAACTGATTTGTTTCTTTTCTCAGTTCAGTTGAGCTCAGCCGTGATCACGCCAGCCGGGAGTGGGACTGCTGCCACTCACTCAGAGAACTGTGAGGACGTGGTTCTCGTTCGCACTGTGATTCGTTCATGATTCGTGAACCTACTGCAGGCAGAGAACTGACGCTGAGGACGTGATTCTCCTTCAGGTACTGTGCTGAAAATGGTGCTGTGTCACTCACCCAGGGCAGAGGAGATGATTCACATTCAGTAACTGTACTGCTAAACTTAGCGCTGTGTTGCTAACATCCGTGTAGCATCATGGTAAGTTTTTGTTACTGCACAGTAAAAGTCACTCATGTTTGTGAACGTGATTCTCAGACCTGCTGAAGACACGTACTGTGCTGAAAGTCGCTCATATTCGCGAACGTGATTCATGTTCACACTGATTCACGTTCACGCTGATTCACGTTCATGCTGATTCAGTGACAGCGCTGTGAGAACGTGATTCACGTCCTCAGCAGGTTGTGTACTGTGACTGTGTCACGCACTGTGCTGAAAATGCCGCTGTGTCACTCATTCACTCAGGGCAGAGGAGCTAATTCATGTTCAGTAACCGTACTGCTAAAATTAGCACTGTGTTGCTAACATCCGTGTAGCATCATGTTAAGTGATTTTACTGTGTGCATTTTAATGCATGTACACCACTCAGAGCAGCGCTGCGTCTCCCACGAATGATTGTGTACTATAGTCCCTGAACGCACCGTCCCTCAGTAAGTGAAGGTGAACCTCAGGGCTGAATCATGAACTGAATGATGGATCGCTTGGCTGCTTATCCATTCAGGGAGTTGGAGAGCACTGAACGATTCAGTGAAAGAATCTTTTGCACGAATCATTTTAATGAACGGATTCTAGAGATTCAGTACAGTAAAAAGAACTTCCGTTCCCATCACTACTAGTCAGTGCCGGTACACGTGATGCGCTGCGGCGTGACATGTAAGGCTAAAGGTTACGAGACCTCATATGCAAAAACACAACTCTTTTTTTTAGAAACACAACTCCTGATTGTTGGCTGTAATGGTTAATATAATTTGTGATCTTTCTATGAATTAGATTTTCATATTTTTTTGTAAAATGTAAATTTGTATAAAGAATCCCAGGAAATAGTAACCGAGATATTTACCTCGGGTACTTCATAGCTAGTTATGGCCATGGTGGCAGTGTAAAGGTTGCAGTTCACCCCAGCTAGGGGCCAGTTACTTCAACATCCACATTAAAACATCCACATTATGGGCGCCGGCACCCTTGCCCATATAGTAGTTGTCCGTGTACATTTAAGTCATGGAATGCACTCAGGTCACATTTGAGTTGAGTCCAGAACCGAGAGACATCACAGCAAACGTCATCATTGTCCACATTCAACTGTCATGTTTGTGGATTCCCTGAAGTTACCTCTGAAAAAGAGTATTTTGCACATATAAACTTGCATCTCAAAGCCAATGAAACAGTCCCTTGCTTCTTCAAGGGTTGTTCATTTAGCATAAACATCTATGGGACATTTAAATCACATAAAAATAGAAAGCACCTTGGTTATTCTTACAGCGACTTTAAACCTGGAATAGTTTCACTGAGAGATAGTTTTGACACACCAAGTCTTTCAGGTGAACAAGGAGAGTATTAGATGAAGACGAGCTAGAAGTGTCAAGTCAAGTTTTTAGACAGACATCTGACAAATGTTGAGAAGATGATAGAAGAGACACTTTCAGCAGTGTTGTTTAAGATGGAAAACATACTCCATGTTCCCAGCAGTAGAGTCGATGAACTTTTACAGGACTTGCATTTCCTGATGAGTTCTGCGTCCATGATCACATTAATGGCATTGTGTCAGATTTTTGTACTAAGCATAATCTTGGTCTTAATGTGACAGGAATAGAGGAGTTGGCCTCTGCAGTCTGCCTCTCTAACCCTCTGACAAATACAATTGGAGATCAAGAGCTGCTTGGCACTGCTTTTAAGTGGTAGCAGTACTTCAAAGACAAGTTCCAAGTAGTTGAAGCGGTTGAGTATGTTTTGGTTAAGGAGTGCAAGCATACCCACCAGTATGTACCATTACTGCGGTCACAGCAGCAGGTCCTCAGCAACGATGGTGTCATTGATGATGTAGTTGAAAACTATAGTAGTGCACACTCGAATTAAACTGCACAACAAGAATACAGTTCATGTCAAGATGTTTTTCAAAGAAAATCAGTTCCTATCTGCAGGGGAATTGAGAATAAGTGTAACCCTTTATATTGATGACTTTGAAGTGTGCAACCCTCTGGGTACTTCCAAAAACAATCACAAACTTTGTGCGATGTACTGGATTTTGAATAACTTACCCCCAGACCAGCACTCCTCTTTGTCATCCATCGACTTGGCATCAATGTGTAAAAAGAGCTACATCAAGAAATATGGATATGGAAAAGTTCTTGGACCTCTTCTCTGTGATCTGGCTGTTTTTGAAGAGAATGGGGTGTTTGTCCCACAGATAAAAATCTGTTTAAAAATATTAAAGGCACTGTACAATGTGTATCTGGGTGCCCATGGGACTGCAGGCTTTGTGGTGTCTTTGTTTGTCTTCTATCTGCTCCCTCTTCGTCTATCATTCTATCTTCTCACTTCCTTTTTTTCCTCCATGATTAGTCACCTGTTAACCAGTCACTGTAGACATGTTCTTTCATCTGTAGACGTTCAATCAACCACACCACTTACCTAATATATCAGTCCTTTACTAAGACTTTCTCTTGGCACCTTTGAAAAAGTAACTAACACTGTTTAAGAAGGCTCCTTGTATTAAGATATTAAGATAAATATCCCTATGTGAATATGGCCTCTGTTTAGTTACATATTATTAATGCCAGTTTTTGACTTTCCAATTTTAATGCTTTTAATCTATATATATTTAATGGTTTAATGCTGATATTTTTGTCATTTACAGACTGAAGCATTTGGATGATGGCTGCACCAGTTAAACTGTGGATTATCCTTGGTGCCAACAATGCTGAGAAACTGATCAAAGAATCAGGCATGCCACAGTCTGTCACACAAAGAACAAGCGGTTCTATATTGAACCTTTAAGGGTTCTATAGCTTAGCACGTATTTGGCACCCTCAAATGGTTCTATATAGAACCATTTCAGAGGGTTCATTTAAAATGCACAACATAAATCATAGGCTACATTACGGGATATAAAATATTAGTGATAAAGCAGGCAAAATCACTTAACAGCCGCTGAAATAGATAGTTCTACCATGAGAGTCAATGAGTGCATCATTTCGGCTTTTACACAACTTTCTTTGTGGGAACCATTCCACTTTAAACTGACACTTAAAAGCTTCAATTCCCCAAAATAAAGATAAAGAAGGAAAAATATCTGACAAAAACTGATTCTGCATTGTATAATTTAATATGGGATATGGGATGTGCATTTCATGCACACAGTAATGAAAATATATTAGTACCACATATAAAATAAAATACATATTCAATTTCAGTTAAAATAGACTGGATAGATCTAAATATTAAAATATCACTGGGCAAACCTCAACATTTGAAATTACCAATAAATGTTACTGAAAAATAGTGACAAATTAAATTCAAGCAGTAAAAACAAAAGAACTGTAGGCTAAAGATTTTATTCTCGGCAAAAACTTCATTGAAAACAACTATTTTCATCAATTTCAAAATTCATTGTGAAAGCTGACTGTACATTTGGAGAACTGGGATAGACAGTCTTTTCTTATCATTTCTTATTTTGAACCAATAGTGTTCCATCTATTTGGGGTACTCCACGCCAAACAGGAAATACACCTCAAGCAGACACTGCAGAGCCTGTGGCACATCCAGGTTCCCACTTGTGATGGTCACTCCATCCATCTTTATTGATGCTTTTGCAGCAAGAAGGGGATTCCCTGCATCATGGAAGATGATGGTTGGGAATGAGCTCGCTGGTTACTATGGAAAAAAAACATATGTAAGGAACCTCCTGATATAATTTAAGATATGGGTAATTGACAATTTGCAAAATGTCACAAAACACTCAACACATACCTCATCTAAACAGTAAAGAAACTTAGCACTCTCCTTGAAAAGGGCAGGCAGAATCAGCATTGCTGCACTCTTTTCCAGGTCTGAAATTTCAGAAGAAATAAATGGTCTCTGCATAGAACCATGTAGTTTGTGAGGGTGTAAATGCATGTGTGCATGTAACATACCATCTTTGTTAGCCTCACTTCCCAGCAGGCATGACAGAAGGCCCCTCTGACTCCCACTTCGAGCCACCCTTATAATGTTGGGTGTCATCACATTAACAGCATCTTGAAGATTTAGCTCCAAGTCCTAGCCAAAACGCAACCTCATTTCATGATGCATCTGCAACAAACACAAACAATTAGTAAACCTTAAGAAATGATGGTGACCAACGTTATTTTAAGTGAACTAACATTAGACTAAAACTAAGCAGGGTAATACATTTTGGTAAACTTTGACAAAAACAAAAAGTATAGTTATAAATAAGAAAACGCGTACTTGTAAAAAAAACAAACAAACAAATTAA
The DNA here is from genome assembly GCF_904848185.1 of Acanthopagrus latus. NCBI lineage: Eukaryota > Metazoa > Chordata > Actinopteri > Spariformes > Sparidae > Acanthopagrus > Acanthopagrus latus. The sequence goes on from NC_051053.1 coordinate 1,262,441, forward strand.
TTGGAAATTAAAATGTCTGGCCCCAAACGTAACTAACATAAAAAAATTAACCTGAAGACTGAAGTTTGGTCTCTTGACAATGGCCACTCTGAGCTAAGTGGAGATCGGCTAATACTAGATCAACACCTGATACACCTTTCATAATCATCAAATCAAATGTTCTTCTGTTAGTAAGTATACAGTAAAAGTACTGTAGCATACTCCAAAAGGGCATGACAATATACAATATAACAATATAAAAATAGGAAATTATATACAATTATGAATTCAAACATTAAAAAAATTGCCATTTGAAAACTAAACAAAGCTGGAAGTAAAATTTGAAAATAAAATACAAAAACAAAAAAAATGAAATCATCTACCTATTACCAATGGCTACTCACATGCAGAGGCACCTGCAGAAAAGGGAACATCTCCATCACCTCCTCAGTTGGTTTGCCCATGTGCTCAACTCTCTTATGTCGCGAGCGCTTCATTCTGTCCTTAATGTTCGGGATGTCTGGCTGTCAATGACACAGCTCAATATTGATAGCATTTATGTGCTCCCTGAAACTCAATTCATCCCCAACGACTTCTAGGTCCAGCAAGAAACACTGTATTGGTATTCACGGTGTGAACAGTTTAAGAGTTACACAGCTGATTACTAAAGAAATAAATCATTTGACACTAAACATTTATTTTAAAAGGATTTTTTTGATTTAAAGAGTCTTTGATAAGAACTACGTCAGTAGCAACGGTCTATTCAGAAGTAACAGACCACAGAATGCCGTAATTGACCAATCAGAATCGAGTATTCAACAAAGCAGTGTAACGTAATGTGAAGCCGTGTAGATAATGTAAATGTCCTCATGCCAAATATACGATATTATTTCAATCATCAAAAAAATTGCAAACCTCTTGTGTTGGATCAAGATCCCCGGACGATATCTGGATTGGATCGTCAATCCTTCGCCTTTTTGCGCACTGAAATTAGCCATAACACAGATCATTAAATGGCAGTGGTTGATAACTCTGAGATGTTCATACTGTCAAGCAGTATGGCTTGCAAATAGACATACAGACAGACAGACAGCTAGACAGACAGGAAGTAGAGCAAACATATCCGACAGGCACCTGTTGTCCAGCTAGGTCCTCCAAAGGCAGGTGGTCCCCTCTTCTCTGTCTTTTGGCACCAAACTTTTCTTTCATCTCCTGGACTGTTTTTAAGTGCAATAAAGGAGACCTCTCCTTCTTGAACTTATTTCCCAGGCACTCCAGTAAGGTTTCCTGTAGATATAGATCAATTATAATGCTCATACAAAGAAAACATTTGTCAAAATAAAACTGAGGAAGAATGCTTTCCATACATAGCCAGAACAGCTGTCATCCTTCAGAAATGGAAACCTGGTGATCAGACATCCCAGTATATCAGCATATTTTTTATGGTTTGGATACCTAAAGGATCATCTCCACAGTTAGAACGTTCCTGCTTTCAAGATTTAGCTATTTATTTTCTGTATTTACTACAATTTAGTTTCTTAAAAAAAGCAATAGTAAAAGTATTATGCTAAAAATCTAAATGTAACCTGACATCAAACTAGTTGAGCATAAATCAAGGAGATAACACTAAATATAAGTACCATCTGTATTTGGTTAAGTTGTCGAACAACACTTGGACCAACTTGGTTCGCAAATGGGACGTGTCCTTCTTTTTGAAAGACTGATCCTTTTTTTGCAGAGCTTCCTGCAGCTCTGGGGGCAGAAGAGGCAGGCTGTATAATGCTGGCTAAGATTCCTGGGCTTCCTGACTATATAGAGAAATGAAGAGGAAATTTTTTACAGAGATTCAATAGCACCACTCACCTAATTCATGGAAATCTAGATTTTTTTGTTTTTGTTTTATTATTGGCTCATTCAAAAATTAGATTAGTTTATAGGCATGTTCTCTATCGTCTCTCCACTCCGTTACATATTCCATATGTACGGGATATGACCCCCGCTGCTTGTCAGGGTACTTGGATATTAAGACACACCGGCCATGCCTCATTGCGTAGCTATAAAGCTCCTGTGCCGGCGAGTAATCACTGATTGTTTGATCTCCACTTGTGCGTCAGGGTGCAGTGCAATCTATGAAAAACTTAAATCAAAAAAGCAAAGAAGGGAAAAGTAGGAAAGAGAGGAAACTGTACAGCTGTGTATCCACTTACCAGAGTAAGTTGGGGCATCTGTCTCTGGCAGCCTCCCTGGATTGCTGTACAGAACTCTTTCTGTCCTGTCTTAGCGAGCCATTATCTGCCTCTGGCTCCTGGCAGCGGTGCCCTCTCCCCGGCGTATTGCTCGCGGCTCGTGAGCTGACGCGCTCGGTGGGGTAGCTACACACCGTGCACCTGGTCTGGGCGAGCACCTGGTCTGGTGTGTGTCTCACCAGGTGGCCCCTTATTTGGCCTCGGCTCAGGAGATCCTGCGGTTCTTGCAGTCCCAGCTTGAGGCACAGAAGGCTGCTGTAACACTGCGAGGGTTGGTGGCAGCAAGGCAGTGCGCATCGGGGAATTTGCACTGAGTACGGAGGACTGTGTGCTCATTTCCCGGTTTCTTCGAGGGGCCCAGCGACTTACTGTGCGTACCGCCGGTCCGGCGGTTCCCCCTTGGGACTTGGACATCATCCTTGGGGCCCTTCAGCGTTCCCCCTTCGAACCTCTTGGGGGTGCTGACCTCAAATGGCTTTCCATGAAAACCACCTTTCTGCTCACCGTCACTTCAGCTAGAAGGGTGAGTGAACTCTATGCCTTGTCGGTGCATGGTGACTGCTGTCGGTTTTCCCCAGACAGCTCGAGTGTGGCTCTCCGCCCCAACCCAGCTTTCCTGCCTACGGTCCTGACTGAGTTCCACCTGGCTCAGTCAGTTGAGCTTCGGTCCCTCTCCTCGCCTAGCGCTGGCTAGGAGGTTGAGCAGAGCCAGTCCGCACTATGCCTGGTCAGGGCCTTGACGGCATACATTCGGCGTACTCAGGCGGTCCGGAAGTCCGATCAGCTTTTTGTTTGTTACGACCATGGGTGTTTGGGCAGGCCTCTGTCAAAATCCAGGCTGTCGCACTGGGTTGTGGACATGATCTGACAGGCTTATGCGCTGTCAGGTGTGCCTGTTCCACTAGGGGTCCGGGCACACTCCACTCGGGGTGTGGCTGCCTCATGGGCCTTGTGGCGAGGGGCTTCCCTTGCTTCCATATGCTCCGCTGCGACGTGGTCGTCTCAGTCAACCTTTACTAGGTTCTACTGGTTGAATGTGGCTGCCAGCCCCTCCTTTGGGGAGCGTGTGGTGGGCGTGACGGTAGGCATTCTGTCTCCCCCTCAGCCTTGCGTCTTGCGGGCTGATTGAGCGGCTGCTCCGTGAACAGGCTGGCCTTTGCGTCTTGCGGGGCCCTTGCCTGTCCCCCTTGTGGGCTTCCCCGGCAGCCCCTTCCCTCCCATGGCCGGCCCTAGCGCCTTGCAGGGCCTACTCCGGGGAGTTGTATATAGTGTACATTTGTAAAAAGTTTGTTTGTTGCACATGGGATTTTGGGTTGCACCGTCTCCTCACGGGGTGTCTTAAAGATCTACCCCGTACATATGGAATATGTAACGGAGTGGAGAGATAGTCTCGAGACGATAGAGAACGTATGGTTACATTGTAACCTTGGTTCTCTGAGTGAAGAGACTATCTCTCCAGTCCTTGGGCCGCTCAGAGACATGTTTCGCTCAAACAATCAGTGATTACACGCCGGCACAGGTGCTTTATAGCTACACAATGAGGCGTGGCAAGCTGGTGTGTCTTAAAGAAATATCCAAGTACCCTGACAAGCAGCGGGGGTCATATCCTGTTCATATGGAATGTGTAACGGAGTGAAGAGATAGTCTCTTTTAACTTTAGGGAGTAGATGTTTCTCTTGAAGATTTAAGATGAAAAGTGCCACATGCTTCTGTAGCCCTTACAACAGGGTATTTAAGTCAGGCAAACTGTTTTCATGGACTGACTGCGAGTCTTCTGAGTCTTCTACGTCATCCACTTCATCCTCTTCAGTCTCCTCTGAAAGAGTTACATTCTGAAAATGATCATCAGTAGGCCTCCAGAGAGTAGCTGTATGTTTTCTGTAGATGTGGGTTCTAAAACTTGGAACAGTTTTATAACTCCTCTTGCATCCCTCTATATTGCAGACAATGCTAAAATCGGGCTGATGATGATGCAATAGCTGTAGGTGCTGCAGGTATTTTGACAGTTGAACTTTCACCACATCACAGACTGGACATTTATAGCTTTCCATTACCTCTGAAGGCCTCTTTTGCATCGATTAAGTTAATTTTTGGAGCCATTTGCATACATCATCAATATTCCAGTGGTCTGTCATCTGAAATGAAAAGAAAGAAAAAAACATTGTTATTTTTTAAAATCCTAACACTCACAAACTAGGCTGCAACCAAAAAGGGGAGAGACATTTTCTGTTCTACTTCTACTTGTACCTTATATTTTTTGGTTGTCATGCACAACACTTAAGTAAACTCTACATATGTTTCCCACTAGGTATTAATCCTATTTCTGATTGTTTGTTTGTTTTAATCCAAACAAACAAACAAACAAAAAAACATAAATAATTAATGATTACAATTTTTTATATTACTCATCTGACTTGAAGCATCAACTTTGGCTTAACTGCACAACAGCTTTAAAATCCTAAACCACTGTACCTGCCTCATCAAACTTAAACATTGCTAAAATGATGATGATGATGATAATAATAATAATAATAATAATAATAATAATAATAATAATAATAATAATAATAATAATAATAAAGTGTGTGACACTGCAGGAGTACTGCATGAAAACACCTTCAGTGAAAGTGTGGAAAAAAGTCCAGGATATACAGTTTCCAGGAAAAAAAGACTCTATGTGTTTTCCTAATATGATATGAGATCAGAGTCATTAATAAACCATTTATGCTGTAGCTGAGAAATGAATATGTTAATAAATCTCTTAATGTTTCTTAAGGTCAAATTCACGTATTCAAAATAATGCTGTCACAGCAGCAGTGATGGGTCGATAACACTGAGAGTTGTTGGAAGAATTCAGGATAAAATATTCTACAGTCAAACATGTTGGTTCAATCAATCTAACAGTAAAACACTTTATTCTGTTTGTCATTATTGTTAAGGGGGGTACACATAAGGATTTTATTAATCTTAAGAGATTTTTTATCTGTAGAGCTCCCACACATGAAGATTAAAAAATCAGCTTTGATCGTACTGTGTGTGGTGTGCTCCGATATTCTCAGCACAGGACACCACACATAAAGATTATCTGTCTCACGGCGGATCTAGAATCCAGTCCTCCGAGCCAGAAATATCGCGTGATCAAACGTGATCTACAGTAACTAATGGCAACAACCCCAGCATCACCGGGCTCTTCATAAACAGAAAAAAGCAGACTGTATATCAAAAAAGAGTAAATAAACCTTTTAAAACACGAAAGATATGGAAGACACAGAAGAGGGAATGTGAGCTTTACTGACAACAATACTTGCATTAACCACCAGTATGACGGTAAACGGTAAACCCATTAAAAACATTAGAATGGCTAATTCAGACACCCCCATAGGAAAAGTTAGATCTAGCCTCTGTTTTTATTTACGTCTGCTTCCATGTTCCTCAGTCAGCTGCTTAGCTACATTGCGTTTTCACGTCACATTTCCCGGACTAGTGACTCAGGAGTCGTAAATATTGAACAAGTTTAACACTTGCGATTGTCGTTTCCGAGCAAATTATCGGGACAAATTGACTCTTAACACACCACAGACCACAGGATAAGTATACAGGATTATCTTATAAAACAGAAGATAATCTTCCGTGGTCAGGAAGGGGTAAAATCGGAGCAAAGCCTGATTATCGTTATGTGTGAACCCCCCTGGTATTACGTGTGTGCTTTTACAGTGCTGATTTAACTACTTAAACCAGTAACGGTAATTGTACCTGGCACAACACGTAGGGCTGTTGCTCCTGTGCTAACGAAAGTGTCACAATAACAGTGACTTTGGTGTTTCAAATGGTTGGTTCGTAACACAATAACACAAACAAACTCACAGATCGACGCAACTCCTGTCTTCAGAGAGGTTAAATTACTGTAGTGTTTTTGTCAATGGATTCTGGTCACTAACGTTAGGTTAGCTAGGTTAGCTAACTAACAACTCATTAACTGTTATGGTAACGTTAGTTTACAATAAGCCACGGTAACGTAACATGTAGCCTTATCCACACTTGCCACTTACCCGACACCATGATGAAAACAGATAGCATTTATAAACATATATTATATATTAATAAAAGTCTGTCTGATATGTACCCACCTTTTAGTTCGTTGGAAAGTTATCAGCAGAAAAACGAACGCCGTCCAGACAGCTGTTGGCAATGAACTGTCCTCGCTCGTGCACATAATTGAAACTTAAATGATCAATAAAGTGGGCAGGTGATTAATTCAGTAGGCCTAGACATTCAGCATGCATAAACAGAGGAAATAGGGAAAGAATATAGGGAAATAGGGAAATAGGAAAGCGGACAGAAGGGAAGGAGTGGTAGCACTGTGCTTTAATAATTTGCAAACCTGTGCAATTACTTGAGCCACCACTTAAATGCAGTAATTTAATTTAATTAACTGCTAATTTCTGCTAATGTCATTTATCCACTGTATAACAACAACAATATTTATCTTTATTTATACATATTCATCCTCTATACAGTTCTCTACATTTATCTTAGTTTTTATTTTCCGTTAATTTTATTTTATCTTTATCTTTATCTGTTATCTTTATTCTCATCTCTACTTTATAATATAGCCTACATATAGTTAAGAGTTTGTTGTTTATTGTTTATTTATTGTCTACTTCCATATTTAGCTAAGAGTTTGTAGTTTTACTGTCTATTGTTTACTTTCTATATTTAGCTTTATACCTCTTTTCTACCTGTAAGCTGCTGGAAATCCAATTTCCTTGTGGGAATCATCTGAAAAGGATTAATAAAGAGAAGTCTAAGTCTATAACATAGTGTGTGTGTGTGTGTGTGTGTGTGTGTGTGTGTGTATATATGTGTATATATATATATATATATATATATATATATATATATATATATATATATATATATATATATATATATATATATGTCTATATATGCCCTGCAAATAAGTAACAATATGATATATATATATATATGTGAAACAAGGTCTTTTTAGACAGATGATTCTTTGGTAAAGGACTTCAGTACATTGACACTGACTTTGATAATGAGTTTGTTAACCTCAACCAATTAAGCGATATTCAAGACAAGAGCACAGTGAAAATCATCCCCTTGTCAGATGCTCCAGACTTTAATCTGGGCAAAATGAACCAGAGTGGGGAGGAAACCTCTTCGTCATCTTCTGACACTATAATAATCTCCTCCCCTGAAACTTCTCGATCACACTGGCCCACAAAATTTCAAATACCAAAATTTCCATATGATGTGGAACTGCAACTTCAAAGTGCAACCCAGGCCTTCATATCAGATGGAGTTCTTCTGAACCCTAGTCACAAAATGAAGTCAGACATCTTGGGTAGTCTGGCAGAGCAAATAATTAAGTTCAAGGTATATCCTACAAACTGAAGCTTCAGTTAAAGCACATCCATGTTTGAGAGAACAAGGATCCACAAGTGGCTTCTACAGATGGAAAATCAGCCTCAGGTACAAGATGGCAAACTATAGAACAAAGCTCAGAAACGTGGGGTGCCCAGAACTGAGCATTAATTCACTCAAGCACAAACCTGCAGACCGATGTCAGCCTGACTATAATGTGAAAAAACCCAGAAAGGCAGAGGTCAATTTTTGTTTTCCGTATTCTGCTGGCGAAACCCGGGACAGCCTGGAAGGTGAATGATTGGCATTGTTATCCGAGGTCAAGAAGAGGAATACTGATCAAGTTGTTAAAGAGAAGATGGCTAAGACCTTTGCATACAGGAGGCAGGAAGTCGTCAAAGAAAAGCTCATGATCGCCGAGTTCAAAAGCACTGTTCACTGTAGCAGAGGAATGATATGCTTCTCAAACTGTATCAAATGACAATGTGAAAGAGTTCTTGCAGAATTCTATAAGCATATGGGAGTCTTTATCATTTTGTGTTAAATGTAACCATGGCACTGGAAACAATTTTTAAGTTCTTTAAAATACAGTCTACTTTGATATAATCTTGTGAGAGTCAGGGCAGTTACAGGGTTGTGCTGAATTCAGAAATATGGCAGAAAGTAGCAAAACCTTTATGGGCTGTTAACATAAGTGTGAATGTTTTAGTAAGTACTAGTAATATGTTGTGTTTATGGTTTCAGGTGGAAGAAGAATTTAAAAGAATCACCACTGCTCCTCTCGTCCCTAAGTTCTTCCTAAATCTCGACAAGCAGACTGACAACCTAATCAAAGCATTCAGCAAAAAAGGAGGCAGGAAGGAGGATTAAAATGATTTTGGCTCCAGTGACACAGGTATGTTTTGCCAAAGTTGAAAACATTACGGAATAAGCTGATGTTCTGTTAAAATAAAATGTTACTGTCACTTTTGCCAGACAGCAGCAGGTTGTGGATACAATGGGTGAGTCTTTTAGTATCCTTTGGGCTCTGTGCAGTCACCTCATCTCAACAATATCACTGATGATCTGTAGATAGATACTGATGATGTTCTTGGTGGTTTTAATCACATGCTGCAGACTTCCTGACCTGCACACCCCATAATGCCAATTTGTGATGAATTGGTCACTGTGTACATGTCTATCTCCACATTTGAGCCACCATCCGTTTCAAATGCTTTTAGAAATGTGAGGTGTGTTGTGCAGTCCTAAAATTTCTTTTTCTTTTCTTTTTTTAGGGGGCCAAACCCGAGGGGCCGAGGGAACGCATATGCAAGCAGACGCGTTTCCCAGGACCAGTGGTGCTAGGAACCCTATTGTAATCGTAAAGATTTTGTTTTTCTCCCGCTAAAAGTGCTGCTGCAGGCTAAACCGTGCAAGGGAGGGCGGTTTAGAGGCTTGGTCCATACACCTGCACGTACTTCAGACACCCAAAACTACACCTGCAGGGGGTGCTATAACCTAGGCCAACACGTTTTTGCCTATAACTCCCACACTGTATGTCACGCATTCAAAAACCTTGTATCCCCAGATTTCCTGAATGGAGCTGAATCACTTTGCTATTGGCCATGCCCACTTCCGCTTAACACAGTCTGTCTCTGCTTTTTGAGGCAACATGAAAAGTAAAGCAAAACCTGCATTTGCAACAGCATATCACCGGCAACAATTCCTATTATGCGATTACTGCAGTATACTAAGTGCTATATATCAGCCAAATCTTTTCAAGAAAATGTTTTACATATAAAATTCCAAATGTGTATCATTAAAATTACTGATACGAATTGTTAGTACTGTTTGTCATACTGTTTGTTTTACTTTAGAATCCTGTCATAACGTAGGAAACGAAACCCATATATGTTACACATTTTTTTGGGGTGTTTTGTGTTTTAAATATTGAACACACAATATAGTAGTACATCAAACTCCTGAAAAGGAAACATGCATACGTAAACAACAATATAAAATTTATAAAATACCTCTGCTAAAAATGACTACTACTATGCGCTTCTCCCTAACTACTCTGTGCTGGATGTAAAAGAACACATGATCCCCTCATGGTCACTGAAATAAGTTGGCAACACTAACGATTCAACAATATAATGTGTTGTCTTCACATACACATGATCAATCAGTGTGCCGTTTACTGTTGTGGGCTGTTTCACAAATTGAACAAACCCTTTGTTTCTCATAAATTTGGCCACTGACGATGATTTCAAAATATTGTCATTGAAATCTCTCATGACAGCAATTGTGTTACTTTGTGGATTCAGCCAATTGAGTAATTTGCCTAAATTTCTTTTAAACAACAGCATGGGATAAGATGGTGGTCTATAGATTACTGCTATCAAAAGGCTGCATGTAGTGCAGTGGTAAACCAAACATTCTAAATTGACATTTGGTACCTGGAGAACATTACATGCCAAATTGTCTTACACTATACAGGCCAACTCCACCATGTTGTTGGCCTTGAATTTCTGTCAATATTGGGTTGCTGCTATTGTAGGATACAGTCCTTGGCTGATTATGATAAGCATAACCATCCATCCTTACAGTTTCAAATGAGGAAACTGCAGGCAGCCATGTTTCTGTAACAGCAATGCAGTTGGGCTGCAAATGCTGTGTGCAAAGTGCCAAATCAGATACATGTGAGGTCAAATTCTGCACATTCATCAAAACACATTGAAGGTCTGTGTATTGAATTTGTGCCTTGAAATATTCTCGACCATGAAGGGAGGCATGTTTTCAATTGCATCTTTGATTGAGTCCTTACAATAGATGGCTTTCTCCTTAAAGTCCCTGATCACCAACCCTGACAAATTTCTAACCCGACTTAAAGGTACATACGCCTGTCCAGCTGCAAAAATCCTTTCAAGCGACACGACCACTTTATCCACTGTAACGCCTTGTACTCTATGTATTGTACAGGCCCAGGCGAGCTTCAGTGGAAATTGCCGATGCATTCCACCCTTTTTAGTCACCCTCTCCTCTTCAGGTTCAATGCCAGTGGAACCCATTTCTTCTGCAGAGGCAAACGCACAGCGTTTCCTCTTCTGTATGCCAACCCTATCATTATCAAATTTAACGTACACCGTCTGAGGAAACCGTGTTCCATCATTCTCTGGATAAACTATGTGTGTCACAGGGCCACACACCCCATTAACTAGACCATCTGCTACATCTAAGTATTTAAACAGCATTACACGGGCATCTTTCCCCAAAAGCAGTGTCTCATCCAGACATGTGTCATATGTTCTGGAATGATGTCCGCTTATCAACTCGAGCTTGCCTGTTTTTTTACTATTGACATAATCCTGTGCCTCTATCTCCACATGATCTGGACAACTCTTAAACAACTGCTTTACATCATGCTCATTTACTTGTCGGAAATATATGCAAAGCTGAGCTGACTTCGCCAGTTACACAATGTTTCAATATTTCAGTGTTGCTATTCAACATCGGGGTACCTTTTGAATGAGTTCGAACTCTGTTCAGTGTTTCCCCTAGAATTTTTTTCAGGCCCGGTGGTACCCACCGAAAAACCCTAAACAGACGAGACGTGTGGGATGGTGTATTGGTGCAGTGGGATTAAGTCAGGCGGCACAGCAAGCAGTCTGCAATTCTGCAATTATTATTTTTGCATTCAAATTTTTGTTCAACCAGAGTTTATTCAAGATCACAAGGAGAGAGTGACTTACCTACACACAACTGAGATTCTATCAGTTATAAATATTTTTTTTTAACAAGCACATAAGTTTTTTATTCATTTTATTATAACAGAGTTACATACATTTGACAATGCCTGGTAAAACTAGCCTATTGTCTGTTATTTTCATCATTATTGCGTACTAAAAACAAAACAAAAAAAGCGAGAGATGCTCCTCAATCAGAACAAAAATAGAAGCTAAACAACAAATTGTAAACTTAGCATGGGGAGTGTGGTACAACCGGGGGCTGTAGTGATGGTTATTAAGCCATTCGAGATCCCAGCCAGATGTTCTGTGTTTAGCTGTATTTTATTTTGCTGGGTCAAAGTTACCAGTCGGTCTGGGCCAACGGTCACCCATTGGAAACAGGGGTCGACAGTCAGACCGGTGTCAGGGGCAGTAACGGTCCTCGAGCAGCCCCCTCTCCACTGCAATCTGCCCCCCTTTCTACCGTCTCACCTGCACCTGTCGTTTTTTCTGGAGTTGCCTCTATTACTCTCCCTTCATCTATTTTCCTTTGCTCCGGAGTCTGGCAGAAAAATTTCTTTATATTAAGTTGTCTGTCACCCGTGATATTTTTTTCTTTTCTTTGGCGGCGCCATAGTTGGTTAGCTAACAAACCTTAAACATTCCAGAATATATGCCCATGCTCTCAGCAGCGGTACTCGCATCGTTACTAGGCGACGAAGCAGGTTGACTCGTGTTGCGCTGCCCAGAGGCGCTCCTAATGTAAATTATTGATTTATGAATGAATTGATAGGTGGCTTATTTTTGGCATATTGATTTATTTTTTGGCCCGTCTTTCTGACAAACAATGGTTTTCAATTCTGCAACCTTAAACAGCCGAGACCACAAATCACCACCTTCCAGGTCATCTATATACAGAGGTCTCCCTTTCACTGGAGGCAACTGATACAAATCTCCAACTGCAATTACACTAACATTACCAAACGGGAAATAGTCACCAGATTGCTTAATTTGTCTTAATCTTCCATGGATATAAGCCGACTGTTTGTGATCAACCATAGAGATTTCATCTATGATCAAAAGTTGCAAGCTACTATATTTAGCACGTAAAGAATTCAGCTTCTCCTCACCCAATGGAGTGTAAGGTAAGCGTACATCTTTGCCAATGCAAAATGCACTGTGAATAGTGGCCACATTTAAACTGTGTGCAGCTATCCCCGTAGGAGCTGTTAGTAGAACGCAAATGTCGTTCAGATTGAGACACCCTCTCGACAACAACCTCATTGCCTCGTACTGTCTAGCCTCAATCAAATGGCTCTGACCTGTCCCTGCACTACCTGTAATAAATACATCAGATCTGTCTTCGCTCCATTTGCCTTATCTAAGCACCACTGCCTAATCTGATAAAAAATACACATCTGTGTCTCATTCAGAGACCTAAGTAAAGCCAAACCGTCTTGTCTGTTGAGGACATTGTTCCCTCTTTTCCAAATGTGCAACATCTTTACTGTTCACAGCTAAATCTGGAATGCTATCTACATGTTCGTCCACTATCTGCTCTGTCTGTCTACGTTCCTCCATACACTCTAAACACTTCAACTCCTGCTGTGGGCACAGCTCGCACCAGGCATCCTCTACAACACCCTCACTATCAATTGAATTTTGGATATCATCCAACTCGTCTGCATCTCTTTCAAATTTGCATCTATTCAGATCAACAACCTCTTTAACCGAATGTAGCAATTTATCACTTAATCTCACATGACCGTGTCTATAAAACTGCTCAAACATCTCAAACACTGCTGGTTTGAGCTGCCCATCTTTACGATACGGCTCTGATAGAACAACTCCGGATTCTTAGTCTCCGAAAAGTGCACGTAACGAACAACGGCAGGTTGCGTACGTGTTCTTTTCACAACAAAACCACAATCCTTATCTAATTTAACCCTATGGCCAGCTATTTCTTTTTTACTCAAAATACGATACTCTGACGCAAATGTTGCCAAACACACGTCATTAAATGTACTATCTTTCAGCCTGTTCTTGTACCTGTCAACAGAACTCCTCATCCACATATCTTCATCTGTAAGATCATGTGATGATGCCTTTTGTTTTAACACACTTAAAAGCAAACTCATTCTAACTGTATTCTCCTCTACTGGCACAAATACAACTTTCCTAGAGCACTCCTTAAGATGCATGTTTGTCAATCTATACACCGCCTCTTGAGCACAAACATCCTGTTGTGTAAATACACACTTCCTAAATTTTTCAATGCATCTTTAGCACTGCTATTACCCTCTTTAGCTGCTTCCCTCTGAGCATTTCTTAACAACAAGCCCATCTCCTTTTCTGCCTTGGAGATGTAAGAAATAATGGACACTACACAAGCATAGGCATCAACGACATATTGGATGTCAATATTAGCATTCCAGCATTTACAGTTTTTATCACACACAAAAACTGGTACTTGAGACACAATGACCACAACATGTAACTCATGCACCAACCCCCTGAACCAGTTCTGCTAAACTACAAGCACAATTCCTGCTTTACATTCAAATTGCAGTTCTAAAACACTTTTTTCAAAACACCACACACAATTCTCTGCATTTGGCACAATTTTCATGGAGAAAATCTCTTGTTTTCACAAGGAACACACTGTCATTCAAAATTCTAAAGTCAGATGCCCTACTATGCACACTGACTCATCACATGGGCAAACACCTGTCACACAGTTTTACAATTAGCAATCAGAGCTTTAGCATAAAAGGCCAACAGGTGAGCTCTTCTGTTTTGGAGCAATGGATGCCAACACTGGAAACAGAGGCAGAGCCAGAAGAGTGAGAGTAATGAGAATAGGTAAGAAATCTACTCTCACTAGAAAATTGCAGTACTGCATATCAATACAGTACTCAATGAGTACAGTAGTACAGTATTGCCTGTGGACTGTTCTGTTGACTGTAAAAATAAAGTATGTTTCAAGTATTTGGGAAATGTATTCCTCCTTAGTATTCCTACACAGTATTTACAGTATTTTACTATTTGTATTGCAGAACTGAAATATTACCAGCACAAGGTGGATAAAATATATTTGTTACCGCGTATTTGTGTGTCCTGAGTATAAAAACAATATTCTCAAATATTTTACAACACAGTCATGTATGAGCTGTCTGTAGCAAGTGTAACACTGAACAAAAAAAGGCCTAAGTCATTATGATCAAAGAAGAAGAAGTGTTGTCCATTCATCATAGTGTTTTACATTGAGCACATCAGTGTTCAACTGGTTCTTCTAAATGTCTATTCATTTGATGGTTTGTGTGCCATTTGAAAACAAAATACCATTTTGAGAAGAAATAACATTGTTTTGAATGTAAAGTTTCATTTTGCAGGAGAATTGAGGGGTTTTGCCCATTGTGTGTGATTTTTGATTTGTGTGTAGAGTTCTGAGAGTATGAGGCATGCTTTCAGAAAATGTGTGTAAACAATCGAGAAAAACTGTAAAAGCGGTTTGCTATATTGATTGATCCCAACTTCGTTCGCCTGCCTCTTCAAAACAACATGCGTCATCTTAGTTGTAGGCAGCCTCAAAACGACTTTGGTTTAATCCTAAATGTCTAAACAACTCTTCCACACCATCAAAACTGGCATTGTCATCTGAAAGAGCCTCCTTAATCTACGTCATATTGTTAACTGCAATCTCTTGAATTGGGTGGAATTCCACCCTATAAAAATAATCCTTTATTTTGCCAATAGGATTAGATGGAGACATGAGCACCTCTCTCAAAAAACAATGCCAGCAAAATCAAACATTCTGGCCGCAGTGGCCGGACTGCCACGCAAAAGTTGACACCTCTCTGCATAATCTAACTGTTCAGCTGTCTCTGTTCTACCTGCCTGCTTCAAAATACTATTGAGGAGACTTTTCCACCACATATCAGCTGAAGAAAACGAACAAAACCACCCAGCTGATGAACACAAGCCAACAAATCACGCTGGGCTCCTTGCCAAAAAGATGTGGTACCTCTGATGGGTTTAAGAAAACGAAACCCATCATCAAACTGCGACATTTTTTTCAAAGATTCTTTGTCATTTAATACCTTTCTACTGACCTTTGATATTGCACCTCCTTTACCCTTTCGCAATGCTATTGATACATTTGACACAGCCTGTTCTACCTCTGATAAGTACTGAGCAAAAAAGATGTATTCAACAATTTGTGCAAATCTACCATCAGCATGTAGAATCCTGTTATTAAAATAACGCAACAAAGTCAAACAATGCGGTCTACTGTCATGGTATGTACCATGTCCAGTAGGAAACAACACTGAGAAGCAGTTAGCTTCAAATGTATGATCAGACAACAACTTCACAGGAGAGTTCCCTTCTGCTGGAGCCAAATTCAATATATCATCGAAATATTGATCCAGTGTTTCCTGACCAATATCTACAGGCATAAGACAAGTGTCCTGAAACATGCAATGGTTTTGTCTGTCATGCAGAAGCTCATCTTCCCCAACATCTGCACATACTTCACCACCCGCAGCACAATCACTATCCGATTCGCTACAAAATGTATTTATGCAAGCTTCATTAAACTAAACTCTTTATAATGGACATTTGTCTGTTTTAAATACTGTAAAGCCTGCCTTATGCACATACTGTCAACAACCTCATAGTCATAATGTCCTTTATAAGTAAGCTTCTGCTTCAACTTTACTGGCAACAAAGATCCTTCCCTGTCTGTGCGTGGCAAATCACTCCTCTGCACAATATTTGCAGGAACACATGTTACAGGTCCATGCACTCCATTTTGCCCACCTTTAGGCAACACCAGCATCTTCATGAATGGAATATGCAACCCTATCAAATGTTCCTCTAACCTTTTCAAAAACGCCAATACTGGTGGAATGGGACAAAGTGCTAAATTGTTCAATGCACATTCAGGTGGCATTACACCATTACTAATGTAAGAATGACATTTGCTTCAAATCCACAGCTCACTTCTAGCTGTACCAAACAATTTACACAGCAATATGCAGTCCTCATTACATTTATGTAAATATTTGTCGCTTATACATTTATCAGCAATTAACATCATTTCTTTGGTTTTAGTATAATTTTCTCTTTTACATTTCAAAACCCGATTCTTAAACAACCCTCTGTGGCATACACAGCACACAAAATCTGGCCCATCTTTAACATTGTCCCAAAACTGTTCTCTAACATAATCAAACTCCTCTGACTTTTCTTTATGCTTTTCCCTCTTCAATTTGTTTCCTGCTATAACACGCTTCTTATGTTCAATACTTTCATGATATTAGCATTTACTCGTGGCTTTTACATGCTGCCTGTATACTTCATTGTACCTATATTTCCTTATATTTATTTCAATAACTTTCGTCCTATGCAAAACATTTGTTATATTTCCGTTTAGCAATTTCCTTCATTTATTCCCTATACAAATCATTTTGCTGGTATTTCCTTTTTATTTTTAAGCTCTTTTTCCTTATCAAATACTACAAGTATTAACATTAGTTGGCTTAAATGTAAATGAAGACTGCTCTTGCATAGACGCAGTACTATCCTGCTGTTCTACAACTTCAATATCAGATAACTTCTTCAGCCACACAGCCTGAAGCAACAACTGGACTTGAACTCTCAGTACAAACACTACGCTCTCTACTTTGCCATCTAAAATTGTACCCTCCACAGCAAGACGCGTTCACTCTGCAGTACCTATAACAACTCTGCATCTGAGGCCGCATAACACAAACAACAGACTCATAATGGTTACCATTGCAGTTTTCTAAATACACTGCCTGATTGGACAACTGCAGATTCTTGCAACTGTATTCAAGCCAGCGATCACCACAATACATGAAAATATTCACTCTCTAAACAATCTGCTGCTGCTTGAATCTCTACCTCAGTGGCCCAAGTACATACTGCATTCCCGATCTACTCAGAATATCTGCCACTGACGAATACTCACGACACAAAGTATATGCTAGAGGATTGGCCTGTAACTGCTTAAACACAGCTAATCTAATTTTTCTATGATTTTTCTATGTGCCACACACAGCTTGACTAACCGCTCTAAAGAAACAATTACCATCACCAACTATTTGCTCGCTCCTACAAGGAGCCCCTAATGCACCAACCTCTGTCGACACCAGATCAAGTTTCTCCGACTCTATGTTCAACTGTTTGCACAAAGCTTGTGCAACGTCGCTGCGCAGCGGATTAAACTCAAGTCATTTACTTCTCACATCTCTGACAAATACAACATCTGAATTAACCAAATTAACATTCCTGCTTTTCAACTTTTTGGATGCATGATCACCCACTGAAATCTTGAGTTTCACACCTGTCTGACTGTTGCTGCTGTCAGGTGTTACCTGTTCAGCTGACACTTTAAGTGCTGGCTGAAGAGGTAAGCTACAACCAAAATCAACTTCTCTGCTTTCCACAGTTGCATTTGCACACCAGCAATCTCAAACTGCTTTGGAGTGTTCATTGCGGTGGCAATTTTGCATATGTGATCAAACACACAGTCAAGGCAACTGAAATACACAACAACACTAAACCCACTCTCATCCACCATGCCATCTGCATCATGCGCATGGGAGTCAACATCTGCATACTGCCCATCTCGACCAATGATAGCACATGTGCTGCCACTCACAGTCAGAAAATGTGTCATATTTGCTAAACATTTCTCCCAAACCATTCCTGAGCGCGGTGTACACACCTGCATCAACAAACGGTCCCTCAACCACATCAGCATCACCAGAAACATAGTCACCATACTCAAACTGAAATTTCTGTCCATCAATAATGAACTCTTTGGGCAAATCTGGAACACACAGCAGTAGAGACCTCCCACTGATGGACTTACTTTCCAGCAATGACGTGTAGAGCTCGTCCCCCAACTCCACAACCTTATCCAGATTGCCGGACTGCCACAAAAACACACTATCAATGCTGTGTTTGGCCAAAGCAACCAAACTTACAGCCATATACTGAAGCCCTCCGTATAGGAACCGAGCATCCCCTTGGTGAAAAGTTCCCCTGATGGAACTGACACCGGTCTCTGGCCTGACTGAAATGCTATCCCCGAGCTTAGGTGAAATGCCCATGTCAAGTGTCTACCCTGCAAACAGTGTAGGACTGTCCCTGTCATTATCTAGTGGATATGCCATGACAGAAATGCCATGGACAGCATACCACTTCGCATCTAAAGACTCCTTCAGCTGACTGATGTGAAGCATCAAGACAGCAAGGCATGTGTTGAACACAACCACAGATGTGCCAATGCTAGATGCCATCCCAGATGCATCGCGCACGCCGCAATCAACAACCAAGATGGTCATTGTGATCAAGGTCCAACAGACACGCGCCATGTGTCAACAAATGCTCTTGCAGCTTCTCAAACATCACAGTGTCCCCCTCCAGTAACTTAAAGTCACTATGTACTGGAAGTGGAATAGCTACCTGCCACTGCCTGCCAAACACCTTCTGCTCTTCAATCAACTCACACAACCATTGTGTCACCAACTACGTCACTGGCCAGTTTGTCACCTTCTACGCCTATGTTGTCAATATCTGTCCCTTTCCATGTACACACTGGAGAAATGACATGTTTCATAACTGCTGCAACACCACATGCTATGGATGTAAGTGTGTCAGAACTGACTGGTGCAGTTCTGACACGAAGGCCAGTAACAAAAGCCCTCGGCGGGGCCTCTGCACACCTGCAAGAAAGCGGGTTAGTGTCACACTCATCTGAGTTGGATCGAGGACAGGCTGAGGGTCCCCCTCCGGCAGTAGCAGCAACAGTGGCAACCTAGATGAAAGAAAAAAAAACATCAAATGATCTGAATAATTCAACTATGCTACTATTATTATAAAAATGGAATACAAACAGAGTTTGCACAAAACTGTACTAACCTCCCCCCTGGCGTCCACTTTCAGATGAGCAGTTGCAGGCAGTGGCACAGGTTTCACCATGGGCAAAGCTCTCGCCGAGACCTAGAAAACATTTTGTTTTTCCAATTATTATCCAGTTATTGCGGTTATACGGCAGACATGCAAAATATATATATATATTTTTAATCCAAATAGGTCAAATATTGAAAACAATTGATACAAACCTTCTGGCACGCAGAAGTCCGACGATGTTTCACTTTTGGACGCTGACGGAAGAAAAACAAAATTAATTTTCTCAAGCCATATTTGGGCAAAAGCCGTTATGGACAATATTGTGCAGTTTTGGATGTTGTTGTGGGTGTATCGGCAAAACGGAAACACTAAAAACAGATGAACCAACCGACATACACAACTTGCGTGCAGATTATCATAGAGCTTCACAGAACAGCAGTAGAATCAGGGCTAGGACGATGGGATGGAACAGCAGCATCCATCGCAGCCAACACCAAACTGCTGAACCAAACAGGGTTGGGCTGGATGAAACACTCCAGGAGTCAGATACATACACAGATCGACTATTGTCAAAATGCCATCATCAAATCAACAATCATCTTCAAAACAATCTAGGCTAAATTCGATCATTACATACCTGCTGCTGAACCACCCTCTCTGCACCAGAGGACTGCTCAAGTTCCTCAGGTGCTGTCCTCTGTAATGACAAAATAAGATCCTTTTTATTAAACGATCCAACAACCATTACAGAAGTCAGCTGTTAAAAATAAACATAAACCATACGATAACAGTGTGTAAACAATTACCTTCCTGCCCTTGCCAACGACGGTTAACTCAGAGGGGTTTGATGGACGAGGTCCAGTGACCTCTCCCCTCACAACCACCTTCGTAACAACCTGCCTACGAGGTGGCTATATTCTGGGAGCAGGAATTCATATGCAGCACTCCACAGCAGCCCGGCAAAAATGGGCATACCGTTACTGAGGTGAACCTGCAAAAATAATCAAAATAAAACAGATTAAACAATATCTGCAATAAAGTTATCATGCTACTACAGAGAAAATGTAGACAAGACTATATATTATACTTACTCCATCTCTGCTCCACAGCTCACGGCGTTTAACAGGGAAATGCTCAGAAAAAGAGAAGTACCTGGCATCTAAAAAGAGTAACCACTGAGAGACAAGAGACAAACATACACATTTGTAACATCTCTATGTGTTATATTTAAAGTTTTAGTTAATAACAAAACCTAATGATTTTGGAAATTATAATATTCATTCAAACAGTCTGCCTAAAAACACATCATCCATTACACATGAACTAAAGTTAAACTATGGTATTTTTAAAACTTACCTATATGTGCTGCCATGTGGCGAAACTGTTGACACAACAACTCTTGCTGTTCAACTTCAACAGTCAAACAGGGTGCAAAGTCTGTGACACACACCTTATAGTAAAGTGGTTGTTAATAACAGAATAAAAATGTTCTGATAATGCCATAACTAATGATATAAATATACATAATTCTGCAACAGATAACATATCAATACACACACACACACACACACACACACACACACACACACACACACACACACACAATAGAAAATAAACCTACATTAGGCCATTGCGAGCAGGCACTGAGCAGGAGCTTAGCAAAGTCTGCCCCTGCCTCATCAATGGTCCTGCTGGATGTCAGGTTGTTGCTTGGTGCAATGACCAGGACTGCGTCAGGAGTCCGAGGAACAGCAGCATGTAGTAACTCGGTCCTCAGCTCCATCACACGCCCCGGGCGTGCACATGAGGCCAAAGGAGAGTGAGCCCTCCATCAGGACAAAGCCATACGATGTGCGTAGATGGGAATCACCAACAACAAGAACAAACTGGAAAAAAGGTTGGATTGTTGTAGAATGAAAATCACTAATTATAATGAGTATTATTATCAATCATCATCATCATCTTACGTACTTGTCAGTGGATTTACACGGCAACACCAGCTTGTGCTGACGGCCTGTCAGCAAAGACTTCGGCCATTATCTCACAGCTTGGCGCTGACCGGTCCCAGACTATATTGATAAACAGAAGAAAACAACAAGATACACATACTTAATGAAGCCTTTCAAATCATCAGCACAAATCATGTAAACACAACACACCTTGCCACTAGGAAAATATGTGTATATGTGAAAATATGTGAGACAGAGGCATTGGGAGGCTGCTGCGGTTCTACGTCAACCTTTTGCCATCCTGCCATGCGTTGTTTGGCTGCCTCTGAATGACGAAAAACTTGCCCCATGGCATCTAATAACATTCAGACGATTGATTAATATTGACATTACAACTCATCTTTAGCCTGCAATAACTGGACAAAATACATCTTAACATGTTTAACAAGTAAGCAGTGATGGTCTGTGAGGCAGAGTCAATTACATTTTGGGCCCATTTTGACCCATCTGATCAAGGTCTGGTGCTCAGTGGAAAGGATTTGTAATATATCTTGCAGATGGCACATGCAATCTCCAATTTTTATTAACAAAGGTTTACTGATTGGGGGGGAGACCGGTTACCAACTCACAGTGGGAAAAGGGAGGGATACAGTTTTTGGGTGATATTTTCAGCTTAGACGGTTTATGCTCCTTTCAAGACATCAAGAATAGCTTTAATCTCCCAGGCACCTTCTTCTTTTTCTATCTACAACTGAGAGCAGCACTTAAAGCACACGGGGTGCTGTGGCAACACCCACTGCCCACACATCCACTTCACAAGCTGATTCTTACTAAAAGAGCTGCGAGGGGAATGGTATCTACTCTATACTTACACCTGCTTGAGGCCACCCTCAAAACGCTCCCAGTTGACAGGTTATGGAGGGGTGATGTCCCCGGATTGGATCAGGATTTTGATTGGGACAAGGTGTAGGCAAATATCAAACTGACCGAAACCCTGACCATCAGCAGATCCATCATAATTTTATACACAGGACCTACCTGATCCCTCGTAAGCTGCATTTTATGAAAGTTATCAGTGATCCCTCATGCACCCTGTGTACACTGAAAACCTCTGGCACTTTCCTTCACATGATGTGGGAATGCCCCCCGGTTGCACAATTTTGGCAGGGTGTGGCCGCTGAACTGACAGCGCTTATCTCAGAGACAGTGCCTGTGACCATACCAGTGTTATTATTAAATGATCTTTCGGCACTTCGAGTCCCTGTATGTCAGAAACATGTAATGTTGGCATGTCTAACAGCTGTTAATAAAATTATCGCAGTACGTTGGAAGCCCTCTCACACTTTGACCATCAGACAATGGGTTTTAACTTTTCTTGATGTTACGTACATGGAGCTGTCAACAGCCCGTATAAATGAGGCCAAAGAGGCTGTAGTATCTGTGTGTTTCCTACACACCCTGGGTTCTAAGACAATAGTGAATAGGAGGAAGACAGGATGAGACGGGACCAGATGCTCCCCTTAGACAACTGCAGGAATGTGACAGTGTGAGGGTCCCCATGACCAGGAGCCCTGATCAGCCCTGAGGTGGGCATCAGAGATAAGCTACAGGGAGAAACCACACACATGAGGTATCTGGATGGTAAAACATTCTGATTTTTGAGTTTACTTAGTTTAGATTGAATGATGACTAATTGTTTCTCCTCATGTGAGTTAAGAATGCAGACAGAGAGAGGCTCACAGCTCCAGGGGTCCGAGTAGTAACTGTGTGAGTGCTAAAGGTTAGCAGACGGCAGGCCATTATAAAGTACTAAACCTGAGGCTGGCCTGCACGCCAAATGGTGGGAGATGCTTAAATGTTTATGTTCCCGTAGAAAAGCAGGGAACCCATTTGGGTCATTTTGGGGACAAGACATAAAATTGAATGTAGCCAAGTTAGATGAGTTTACAGGGGAGACAGGTCAACTCCTCTTTTAGTCTATTGGATAATTTACCAAAGTGACCAATTAGGAGAAGTGGATGTGTACTGGAAAAGGGACTCTAAAAACCCTCGCATAGGAAGAGAAAGTCAGAGAGGTGGCATTTGGTAGAATTCCTAAGATCGAAGGTGTAGGAGTTCTGATAGGGCAGAGGGCAAAGTGTTTGGCATTACTTTGCCATAGATTGGAGAACACCAGATGTGCGGCCACACTCTGTTTGGACGCTAGGCTACCTGAAGTCTGTTTCAATAAAGACTGCTCTAACATTCCACCCAGCCTTGCCTCCGCAGAAGTCTTTTATCAACATACTACACGCCGACACCTTTGTGGAAGACAGCCCAGAAACTACAAGGCGAATGCGAATATGTAGCTCACTGCGGCTGAGGCACTAAAGGGCACGCTCTGATGCTTGTGTCCGGGGTGTGTCTGAGCCACTTATTTCATCCATCGTCAATCACTCAATAGCTCTATGTTGACTGCTCCATGACTCTGTTTGTCTGCTCACTGTTTTTTCCTTTTGTTGTTTGCTTTAGCTGTTGTGTCCTGATTCTAATTTTATTTTATTTTATTTTATTTGTCTTTTTTCCTTTGCATTTGAGCATTTTTTTATGTATATGGGGGTGGGGGGTGGGGGGGGTTGATGTAACGGTATGTTCAGTGGCTGTACATCATCATTGCATTGTGTTTGAATGAAAATGAAATAAATATTTGATCAAAAAAAAAAAAGCCAAGCAGTGATGGGAGAAGAAGAATTAAGATTGTTGCTTTAAGTGAAACTCTCACCAAAATGCAACCTAGGCTTTTTTTGTTAATGTATACGAGTCAAACCTTCGCTCAAACTCATTTTCAATGGGAGTGCATGGGGCACTTTTACACTAGCATTAAAATAGCTATTTTTATTTTCAATACCCAAGTACATCTGGGCTGAACTGACAACAGCTAGGGGAAGAAGCTACTGCTAATGTGAGTTGTTCAAACTCTCTTTTTGTAAATTCTGGGTACACAAGCTATGTTATCAATGCTCAAATTCATGTATAGAGACCCTGGTGATATCACTTGATGTCATTTCATTTTTGGAGGGCAATGCGAGGAGGGTGTGTGTGAATACCACTGCTGTTACAAAGTTGATTAGATAACTCAAAATTCAATGAAAGTGGTAATCAGCAATTTCATATGTTCAGATGACTAGTGTGGAGGATATCATACAGCTGCAAGCTGTAATTTGGCACCATTAGAGAGCAAACACCTAGATGTCTCCTGTCACTCTTGGCTGAATCAATGACACCTATGAATCCTGCAAATGTCATGAAAATGGAATAAAAGTTTTGGGACTAACTAACTCTGCTTGTGTCCACTATGTATTACTAGAAATCACCCTTCAATTATACGTGATGTTGTAGTGTTTGATGTGGAAAAACAACCTGCAAATGTCATGTACTGACATTATACATTTAAAGCAGTCGTCACCGCCCGCCATGCCGCCAAACAGTACTGGTGAGCGGATGCACTGCACGGGGGAGTAGCACTACCTGACATACACTGCACAAAGGAGGGGGCTACCAACAGTGTACACACAGCCATGATTGACACTTCTCAGACACTCACCTTGACTATGACTGGTTCTGTTGATTCGAGTGGCAAATTCTTGCAAACCAAGACACACTGGCTGCAACCACAGTGGATTTTTTTTTTCCACAATTGATTTGTATCTTATTCTATGCTCAAATCATAATGACTATTTTAACCAGTATAACAAAATAGTTGTACAGACTACTAATTTAACTTTGTCATTATAAAACAAACCACCTCTCACATGCAACATTACAACATCAGAAAAAATAATTTCCTTCTTTCAGAAACACACAAATAACTAACATGGCTAACACTAACACATCGAGAATACTTTTTTTTTTTTTTTACCCCCCCATATTATCATTGTTTTGTGTGTGAACACTTATGACAAGGGGGCGGCTGTAGCTCAGCGGGTAGAGCAGGTCGATCAGTGATCGAAAGGTCGCTGGTTCAAATCCTGGCTCTGGGCATGGGACACTGAACGAGATACTGAACCCCACATGTGATGTGATCGCCCTGAGACAAGGCTGGGATTAGCTCCAGCAGCAACACCCTGCAACCCCTTGGAAAGGGATAAGCGGCTATGGACAATGACATGACATGACACTTATGACAATTCCTAACACCCTAATCACCATATACAAAAGGAAACAAACACTTATGTAAACAGACTCCTCCCGCAGCAAATGACATAAACAACACAGGCAAATAAATTCAATTACATTACATTCAATTACTTCAATTACACTCACATATAAAGACACACCTTGAATGTAAGAAAGAGTCTCATTATAATCTTTTGACTCTCCTCCTGTCCCTCTCTGAGCTGTGGAAGCTCAAAGACAGACAGGAGACTCAAGAAACTGGTGAAAAGGCCTGGCTCAGTCTTGGACTGTCCTCTGGACTCCATTGAGGAGGTGGGTGACAGGGGGATGTTAGCCAAGCTGACATCAATTATGGACAACCCCTCTCACCCCCTACATGAGACTGTGGGAGCTTTAAGCAGCTCCATCAGCAACAGACTGCTTAACCCACAGTGTAAAAAGGAACACTACCACAGGTCATTCATTCCAACAAATGTCAGACTGTTCAACACCTGTAACCCTTAACATAACACCATAAGCAACTACTTATCTTGCACTACTTACACTTCTACCTCCACCATCCTGTGAAGATATTCTGTGCAATAATACTATTTTGTTTTTTGTACATATTCATATTCATACACTGAGTCTGTTTATTTTAAAATGCTGTATTTAAACACTATTTATTTCTGCATCCAACCTCAACAAGCCAATATTCTGACAGTTTATTTAATTGTATATATCTGTCTGCTACTGTGACAAGTTAATTTCCCTGATGTGAGATGAATAAAAGTCTCAAGTCTAAACTACCACATAGAACTTACCCTCCTCCAACACCTCCACCACTCCTACAACAAATAAGATAAACAACACAGGCAAATACATTATTACAATCACTCACAAAAATTGTGATTTTCGCTTGAAAAAAATGTTCACCTATGAAAAATAAAAACTTGAGGAACTAAAAAAGATTGTCCTGCCAAAAACAAAATGTTTCCACATGTTCATGTTCTCATAAACACAGTAGAGAAAAACTATTTAGATTAGACTTGGATCACCAGAGAAATAACATTCTTCACTTGTCTCAGGGCTTCTATACATTCTTCATTAGCAGTATAATTTTTATAATTCTAATACATAGCAGGGCAGTTGAAGGAGGATGCAAATGGCCTCATGAGCTAATAAAACCCTCTGGGATGGTCTCTGTGTCGTTAAAAGTTAAAATGGACCTTATTTTTGAAACATAACCAGTTTATTGATATTTTGCTCAGAAATATTTGATCGACTCAGACAGGAAACCAGCAGGTAACAGAACACTGTTTACAACCAGTTTCTACCATCGCACAGATGATCAGGTAGAGGACTCTGCTGATAGGGTGTAATGCTTAACAGGGAGGTACAACTGAGCATAGAAGATACGGGACAAGTGGTTGACAAATATGGTTGTGATCATTTCTGCACCAGTGTTTGGTACTGGTTGTTACTCTCTTCACTGTTGCTGTATTTCACTTTTACCAGTAGAGGTCATAACAGGACTGATTGAATGCCTGTAAATAGAGTAGGCATGTCTGTAACTGGGTTCAACCTGCTGAACACAAGAGGAAATAAGCATTTAATATGATCAGTTGTATAAGGCAGGCTTGAGTTTTTTGTCTGTAGGATTGCCAGCAAGACTTAGGATCAGCCTTAATTAATTTCAGTCAAACACAATAAAGTATGGGGCTGGATTTGCTCAAATCATGTGCTTGGAGAACATGCTGAAATTGTCATTTTACCAGTAATTTTTAAGCTTTACCCTCACTGTTTTGATCTGGTTTTGGAAACACTATTATCTGTGAAAGTTAAGCATTGGAAAACATACAGAAAGAACCCTGACTATGTTGACTTTGAAACAAAGTGTTCATTGGCAAAGAATGCCTGTTTGGAAACTGGGTAGAATAAGAATAATGACTGACAGAGTGAGGGGATCAAAAGCTACTCAAGTGAAAATATAGAAATGGATTAGTTGAGGCAGTGGACTAACAATGATGGTGATTTCAGAGTAAATGTACTGATAAATGTTAAGATGCACAATACAACCAGTGTTTCTGATTTTAGAATATATTTATATGGCCTCACTGATTCATTGGATCTGGATGAGTTAATGAGGGCATTGTGATACATCTTAATTTTCTGTTCTTCATACATTCATAGATACTAAAGCCTTCACTTAGAGACAGCAGCACACTACACCTGATTAATCAGAATGAGACTTCTTAGCAAATGCCTTAAAACATATATTGAAATTCAAATGATGAAGGCCTCAAGAGGCTGTCATAATTATGAAAGCAAAGCAGCAAGTCAGGTGACACTATTATAGCGGGACGAATGTCAGGGTGGATGGATGTTAACAAAATGTTTGACTATGGGAGATTGTGGTTCATGTGACCACAATTAATAACTGAAGTTGTTTTCTAACAGAGTAGCTGTACTGGGTGTTTTTTATTCTCACCATGACAATGAAGGTCCACTAAAGTAGTTATTCTAACACAAACCATAATCTTTCCCTAAACGTAATCATGGCATCTGTGTGCATAAACTTAACCAAACCTTAATCATAGCAGTGTAATCACTTTACACAGCAATGTCATCCTACTGATGGTAGCAACAGATCAGCAAATGTTTGTGTCATTCTCTCTATATTTATCTGTCTTCACTCCCTTTCCATCCACTTATGAACAGCATGTATTTCATGGCATTCTTTAGTTCCATTGATTTCTACAGCTCATGTTTCTGTGATATATGAGTGGAACACAAACTAATTTGTCACAAAAATATTTATTATAGATTTTCTGAAAATGTAACCAAATCTGCTTGATCAGAAATATACATACAGTAATTCCAATATTTGGTCAAATGTCTCTTGGCCATTTTCACCTCATTAGGTGCTTTTGATAACCATCCACAAGCTTCTGGTCGTCCTCTGGCTGCATTATTTAACCACTCCTCTAGACAGAATCAGTGACATTCAACTAAATTTGTTGCCCTACTGGTACAGACTTGTTTCTTCAGTACAGTCCACATGTTCAAGTCAGGACTTTGTGAAGGTCATTCCAAAATCTCAAGTCTAACCTGATCAGCCATTCGTTTACCACTTCTGATGTGTGTGTTTACGCAGGAACACACCGGACCTCTGAAGTGTTTGGAGAGACTCAGACAATGTTGGGAACAAACATGTTTGGTGTGTTCAGCTGCGTTGGAAGCTTTCGGAGCCGCACAAATGTTATCGGCTCCGATTCAGCATGCAAAGTCTGAGGAGGAGGGCAGTCTGAGCCATTGGATTCTCTGATTGGCGGTGTACTATCGAATCAGCACGATGTGTGGGAGGGGCGGAATACTGTGTGCACATTGGTTTTCTATGCACTCTGTTCTGTCATTTCTTGCTTTCATGTTTTGGAGTACTGGCATGAGACTAGCTGTTATTATGTCCTTTCAGGACGAATTAATCTGTGTTCGTTTGGTAATGCCTCACTGCATGTTTAGTATGCAGCTACTTTCGTCTGAAATACTTAGGTTTCGTTTTGATTGAAATTAAAGAGAGTTGCATGCATAAACCTCTAGTCCAGTGTCTTTAACACTAGAACCACCCGCTTATTGCATCTCGCACAAGCACAGAATGTATACACTACTGTGGTGTAGGCAGCACGTGGAAGCGGTGTGTTCAATGCAACTTTTCTGCTGAATGGGTCAGACAAGAGGCAACAGAGTGGTCGGAGAGTGGACGGATAAGGCAGTTGGAAGTCTGGGTGGTGTGTGGGGGCCTTTTTCGGTCATTGTTCTGATGGAACATCCAACTGCACCTAAGAGCAATTCTTCTGATGATGATTTTAGGTTTTCCTGAAGAATTTGGAGATAATCCTCCTTCTTCTGGCAGCAAAACAATATAATACTATAATTCTGCCAGCTTGGAGTTAAACAATTTCAGCAATTTCGGGCACAAGCAGGACGCTTATCGAGTAGCTCCGTGCACGTCGTGTTGTTTTTGATACTTTAAGTGGGTTTTTAAAAACTTTGAACTCAGTAGATAACACTAGCCGTGGATAACTTTATATATCCTATGGATACAATGACTTTATACGGACAACATAGCGGTGGACACAGGGTATAAAATTAGAATTTTGACTACCTATCTACTTTGAAAATCAGTCAACTCAGTTTGAAAAAAGTCAGTGGGCCACATGACATGGAAGCTATTGAGAAAAAAAATCATAATTTCTGCATATTAATATTCATATAAAATAGAGGAAGCACAAAAAAACAAGAGCTGCATCTCATTTGTCCAGTTTACAAATACAATCTGCTGCTGGTTTGGAGTCACTGGGTCACATGACCCATGGAAGATATTGAAAAAACTGTAATTATTTTTGTATAAATATATTTATGAGAAGTAATTTAATGACAGTCCCTAAATCAGTTTCCAGTGATTCAGCACGAGGTTCTGGGGGGTGAGCTAACCGTCCCTTCGATGAGTCTCCTGTTGCAGCCTTTCAATAGGATGACGAGGATTTCAGTAACTCAACTTAAATGGTGACTTGTTGAAATTATACAAATAGCAGTAATGACAATGATGATCGATTTCAAGATAACTTAAACTTAAATTCGCCATTCGCTCATGATATTGAACCTACAAAAATTATGTTTTTTTTTGTGGTGGCGCTAAAAATACAGCAGCAGAATGCATACAGGGGAAACACTGATACACCAGATAACCTTCCACAACAATTGTAGGCTCTTTGATGGAGCTCTGCTTTGAAAGTTCCGTCATCACAAATGAATGGACTAATTGTGGAGTGGCATGAAGACATGAATCAGAGGCACAAAAAAGTTGACAGCGCTGGTCGGTCGGAGGGACAAAT
The DNA here is from genome assembly GCF_904848185.1 of Acanthopagrus latus. Lineage (NCBI taxonomy): Eukaryota > Metazoa > Chordata > Actinopteri > Spariformes > Sparidae > Acanthopagrus > Acanthopagrus latus. The sequence continues at coordinate 1,292,683 of NC_051053.1, forward strand.
TTGAAATTTGAAACGCAATCAGTAGATCTGCTGTAGCTGTAAACTGTGTTTGTTATACTGTTTGGAATTTATGCTAAAAGTTACATAGCAAAATCAGCAAATTTCAGCGGCCTGCCAATGGCGTGTGACCTATTTATTTTACTTGCCAGAACATATTTTTCCATGCATTTGGCGAGTGGTGGGTGCCAGTTTTAAACCCTGGGTGGACATCTTGCTTATTCAAGGGAGAAGCTGCTTTCACTACAAACTATGGGACGTGCCGGCATTTTCCACCACATACCCGAAGGAGGTGTGTGCAACAGAGACATTAAGTTGCTGGCGGTAGGTCTCAGACCACACTACATGCCTAGAAACTTCTCCCACGCCATTGCCGCCATTCCCTCCGCGTGTGCATGCAGAGACCGTGTGTGACATCATACACTCCACCATTGTGAGACTGCAAACACAATATCCAGACGCATCGCCATCTCCGGGCATTTCAACCACGTGACAATGAACTCCACACTGAACTGGGGGAGCCACTCCAGCATATCCTCAACCAGAGCCTGCAGCTGGTGAGGGTCCCAGTGCTCTGGAAGACTTAATGTCTCATCCCGGTTCCTCAGAAAAAACACCCCAAGGAGCTGGGTGACTTCACACCAGTAGCTCTGACGTCACACATTATGAAGACCTTTGAATGGCTGCTGTCCTCAGACCTCAGGTCCACCAAGCACAAGATCCGCTGCAGGTCTGATCAGGATCTCTGTGTTGGCCTCCCTAAGGCAACGACAGAAACAGATGTGCATCCTTCAATTTGCCACCCTTCTTCTGTATTCCAGAGTATACTGGAACTGCTCCATCATCACAGCTTTTCATTTTGACTTAGAATAAAGTATCAAGTAGCTCACCACAAACTGCCATGCTGATGAATATGCTGCAGTGGGTGGGAACAACTCTTATGAAACAGAGCTGTAAACACAGATACTTAGCCCATGGGTTAAGAACTATTCATGTCTCTTTCTGTAAAGACAGTCATTAAAATATCTGACTGCAAAGTTCCAGAAATACAGAATCTGTCTCCAGATGTCTGCTGTATCACGATGAGTAGGAACTTGAGCACTTGTGAGTATTAACATGAGGGGTCAGTCACTGAGGGAGATCCTGCAGGATGCTGGATCATTTTTATTAACCTTCACTGACAGGATGTGATCAGTGTGGTCAGTAAGGCTGCTGGACTTACTACTGTAGCAGATGCTGCCTGCTCAAGCATCCTCCTTCAGATAGAGCTGGCAGATGGCTTCCCCAGCCTCACTGCTGCTTGAGGGAGGGAGGAGGCTGCAGAGCCTCACGGGTAAAGGGGCATGTTCACTCTTATTCAGCATCCACTGTGGATGGGGAAAACACCTGGATAAAAAGGCAGTCTAAACAAACCCTGCACCTAGTGTTGGACTGAACCAGGTCCTCCTGGCTTTGCTGAGGGAGGAAGATGAGATGTGTGTGTGTGTGTGTGTGTGTGTGTGTGTGTGTGTGTGTGTGTGTGTGTGTGTGTGTGTAACAAAGAAACAATGGCAGTCACTGATATCACATGTGGGTGTGACATGCTCGTGGCTCAAGGAATGTGTGTGTGTGACGTGATGCCAGGTTATAGAAGATGGTTAGTTGCATGCAGAGACACTGATTCGGTATGAGGACTAACGTCTAATTAGCCATCTAGGAAAGCAAACTACCAGTAACTTGACTTAAGGTCACAATAGCACCAACAGTGAACGAACACATACATTGAACACAAATGCATTACATCAACCAGAGTTTGAAGTCCTGCACTTAGCCGTGCTGTGCTATGCTATGGAAGCCCAGTTCAGTGTTCCCAGTCTTTGAAGAGAAGGTGCTGGTGGTTGCAGGAGAAGGTTGGGGTTCCAATGTTGAACAATGCTGTTCTTGCTGTGCGAGGTTTGATGAATGTCGGCAGAGGAGGAAACTGGTCGCTTCTTTCCTTTGCAAGGATAGCAGCTTGGTGCTAACCTGCTTGGAGTTCCGAAGATCCTCAGATTGGCAGGACCTTGTGTCGCTGCCATGAGGAGAAGTTCTTTGGGCCTGCTGCCAATGCAGATTGTAGTTCTCCACAGCTTGTTGGGCCCAGAAAAGATCTTGAGGGCAGGCAGCCATGGGGGGAGGTGGAGAGGAGCCCTTGAAGATCTAAAGTTGAAGAAGTAGTGGCCGTCGAGTGAGAGAGAGAACAATTAAAGTGCTGGGGTTTTGACTACCTGATCAGTGGGGGGCCTGTCACACTGACCAATAGTAGCTCAAACCTGAATTTTGCACCTAGGTGTGAAGAAGGGGAATTCTGGGACAATGAGTTCAGTTCAGAGTCCATTTTGAAATCTACAATGAATGACTTCATCTATGGGTCCCAACAATTAGAATAATTATGGTGGAAAAAATGCACACACATTACTCCAGATCTTAATCAGTGCCTTAGTCAGGGGCACTGATGGGAGAATTAACTCCACGTGGAGAGGGGATAGAAACCTGGAACTTTGCTGCTATGAGACAACAGTGCTAACCATATAATACATATCGTTACATTCATATTCATTTAATAATCCACCTATATTTAGTTTGTATACATACATTATTCCATATTAATTAATTGTCTCATAGAAAATGCATTTCTGCAAAACTGATTTTGAATTAAAAAATACCTTTTGAATTTTGGTCTATGGTCTTGAATTCTACCATAGTAGTGTAGTGTCATATACTGAAAAAAATTTGGAGTGACATTTACTTAGAAAAAGCTAGGTAACAATTTCCACACAGAAATTCTCAAGTAAAATCTACTTACAGTTAAGAATTGATCTATTTCGACCTCACCCAGACCGTCACCATGGTCTTCACCTTGATTGATACCATCATCTCCCTATCCTCGAGACATTATAACAACAAAGTCATGTGACTGACCTTAAGGAGGCTTAACTCGCCGCCTACAAAAGCATCCAGGTGAGCACGCCTCTCCTTTTTGCCTCACTCGCCTCATCCGAGACCGCAGGTAAGAAGCGTTTTTTTGGACTCCACAATTAACAATCCATCACTGCGGTGCAGGTGCCTTGCGCCCCTGAGGATTGTAGGTGGATTGTTTCCTTTGCGCATTTGATGAATTGTAAACATGACAGAGGTTAGGCCATTGTTTCAGGTGATTGTCATTAGAGACCTCCAGCTTGTGGTAAGTGGTTTCGTTTTCACAGCTTTTTCTCCTCCATAAGTGTGAATTATCTAATCTAATTAATCATGCCCAGAAGCCACTTTCTCCTTTGTTTGTATTAGTGTTGATTTCCCCGTTTTAACCTGCTGTCCGCAGCGGGTGGGAGCTTGTGTCCCCCCCTCATGCACAATGAGTGGGGCTGGTGAGCTTACGTTGGTCGCTGGGGTGCTTTCTTCCCAACTGGTTTAGTGGTAATTAAGTTAATAGGTAGTCCCCTTGCTTCTGTGTGCAGTAGGTGGGCTTGTTTAGTTTTCTGACGTTTTGAGATCATTTTCTGCTGTACATAAACTTAAAGCTGCAGTAGCAGAATTTTTTATTCACCCTAAATCCCTGCTTTTTGCAGTAGGTGGGTTGTTTTTCATTCACTGGTTGTGTGCAGCCTGGCTTTTGGTTTCACTTTGACCAGCTACTTGTAGCTGTTGGTTACACAGAGGAATGGCCTCTCATGCCTGACGCTTTTGCCTGGGTGTTATGGACCCCCGTGACGGCCATCGGGAGTTCCCCTCCTGTTTGGGCATGGCCCATGTGTTGGAGGATGTTGCCAACCCCTGTGCAGCGGCAGTCGAGCTACCCAGGGAGGAACGGGCTTGCAGGGCCAGACGACTGGAACTGTCTGTTCATGCAGGGGCGGCGCGACCTGACCCTTCCCAGTTCTGTGAGGGTGTGCATGCTCTTAAGACACGCTCTTGGAAGCATAAACATGAACGCACCCCTAACCATAAGAGAAGGCATGGCTCTGGTGAGAAGCAGGTGGTGCAGCTCCCTGATGACCCTGTGGATGCTCTGGGTGGCCAGGGTGCCCATAAAGACACCCAATTGCAAACCTGGCTGCCATCCATGGGCTGTCAGAGAGATTGGGCAGAGTGGAGGCCCAGTGGCCCACCATGACAGGCACACCGGGGGAAGGGCACTTGAAGGAGCCCCCTGGTCAGTGGGATGGAGGTGATATTCCGGACGTTATCTCCCTGTATGCATGGGGCTCACCTTTTGGGAGTGGCGAACAGTCTGACGCTGCTGGTTCAGACAAGCTGCTCAGGTCCTCCGCGGTTGACCTCAGTCCCGCTGGTGGGGGCGAGTCTTCTGCCATCGACATAATTTCCAAAATTATGAGTGCGGCGAAGATTGTGGGACTCAACATCCCAGTTGTGGCACCTGCTCCAATGAATGGTGTTTGGGCTGGTATTTCTCAGTCTCAGCACCCCATACCTGTTCCTGTAGCAGCAGATTATTTGCAGATGCTCAGAAAATAGTGGAATGCCCAGAGTGGTGCACCTCAATTCAGTGCTCCTGACACTGGCATAGGGGACATGCCCCTGGTGGAGAGGGAGATGGTGGCCCTCACGTCTCTAGGCCCAGAACGGGTGACCGCTAACCCTCACCATCCTGTAAAGGAATGCGAAAAAGACCAACCGCCTGTTGTGTCGCTCTTACAATGCTGCCACCCGGGCTGCCCACTCCGGTAATGCACTCGTCATCTTGTTGGCGGCCCTCAGGAGGACAGCTAACCCAGAGGATATGAGCCTGATAGACTCCTCTCTTGTCACTCACTCCCAACTTACGAGGGATGTTGGTGTAGTTATGTCATCTGCCATGATGTCCAGGAGGCAGATTTGGTTGACACAGACATCCCTTCCAGAGGACATTAGGAAGGAGCTCACGAACATTCCAATTGTGCCTGCAGGTGTTTTTCATCCTGATTCTCAGGGCATGTTGGACAAAGCCGAACAGTCTTGCCGCACTAGAGACTGTGTGCGGCACACCTTTAGCAGAACCATGGCTCCCAGGTATGGTTCTAGGGGTCTCCAGCATTCAAACCACCCCCCTGGCGCTCGCCAGGAGCCGTGGTGGCAGCATGCTGGTTTCCCAGCCTCTGGTGGTACACAATCGCCGTCACGCCGACAGCAGCAGTTTCAGCCCCATCCTCCTGGTAAAGAGGTGTCCCACAGGAGATGCCCCCCCCAGGGGTATGGGACGACAGGCCGGGGCCCCATAGGGGTGGAGGGATGGCTGCTGCAGTTTCCGCCCAGCTTTGCCTGGACAGCTGGGAAGAAAGGGTTTTGGACCCCTGGGTGCTGGCTACAGTGTCCACAGGATAAAGGATCCAGTTTCGGCGGCGATCCCCCCTTTCTCCGGGGTCCGTAAGACCAATTTTTAGGGGAAATTTTGATCCTTTTACAGAAGGATGTGATTATGAGAGTAGAGCCAAGCAAACAGCTCACTGGCCCAGACGGCCCATCTTGGACCTCAGATGTTTAAATGCCTTCATAAAGATTTTGCCCTTCAAGATGCTGACCAAGAGTCAGATCTTGGAGGCTGTGGAAAAGGGGGATTGGGTCACTTCAATAGATCTAAAGAACGCTTATTTCCATGTGCCCATCTGCCCAGACCACAGACCTTTTCTCCGCTTTGCCATCCAGGGGCAGGCCTACCAGTTCAAGGTCCTCCCATTTGGCCTTTCCCTCTCACCAAGGGTGTTTGGGTGACACACACGTTTCTCCGTGCTTTGCGCCCATGGAGGGACGCGAGGCTCCTTCTCCAGGGTGTTCCTCTTGGGAATATTCCTTCAAGAAGGACGGAGGTGAGCACAGATGCCTCCCTGACAGGGTGGGGGGCAGTGTGGGAACACAGGATGGTGCGGGGTATCTGGGAACCCCCTTGTGGGGAGGACCACATCAACGTCTTGGAACTGGCTCTCCTTCCTTCCATCCAGGGCAGGCATGATGCTCTGTCTCACGAGTGGCCAGACGGGTTGTTGTACGCTTTTCCCCCACTCCCATTGATTTCCCAGGTGCTCCACGGTGTCACCATGGGTCGTTACAAGGTTCTACTGATAGCCCCGCGGGGGCCGAAAAAGCTCCTTCGCCTTGTCCATGGTCAACCCTGGGCCCTACCGGGCAGGGCGGACCTCCTCTCACAGGCAGGGGGCCTGATTTGGGTCTTCAGTGTCTCAGTTCATTAAAGGGGCCTGTCGCCTGGGTCCGACCAGGTCCCCCAGAGCTCTATCGTGGGACCTCCCATTGGTGTTGAGGTCCCTGACTCAACCTCCGTATGAGCCCCTTGATCAATCCACCCTAAAGTTCCTGTCCCACAAAACAGCTTTCCACTTGGCTATATGTTCAGCTAAACGAGTGGGCGAATGACATGCTCTGTCTGTGAGTGGGGATTGTTTGAGGTGGAAGGCAGATGACACTGGCGTGTCTCTTTGGCCGAACCCTGCATTTCTGCCTAAGGTCGTTAACCCTCAGACAGTGAATCAGGTTATTGAGCTCAGTGCTTTTCAAGCTGACCCTACTTTGTGCCCTTTGTAGGCACTTAGCGTACGTACTCAATCTCTGAGGAGCTTGCATTCTCAGTTATTTGTGTGTTTCCGTGGTGACAAGCTGGGCCTCCCCGTGTCGAAGCAATGTCTATCCTGCTGGGTTGCCAATACTATCTCTGAGGCGTACTCTATTCAGGGCCTCCTGGTCCAGGTAAACGTGGTTGCCCACTCCACTAGGAGTGTAGCCACCTCCTGGGCTGCTCTGCAGGGGGTCCCCCTTTCTGACATCAGTGCAGTAGCCTCTTGTAATGCCCCCTTTACCTTTGCCAGATTTTATAGGGTCAATGTGGCATCGCCCTCTCCACTGGGCTCTGCTGTGCTCTCGGCTGCTGGACGAGGAGGGGTGGAGTCCTCACGACGCTGATGGTACTAGTCATCCAAGGTGAACTTACGTTCCTATTCAAAGTACTCAAGTAACCTTTACTGACAAATTTCTGTCTTTGTCACTAAATTTTATTCACTAATCCAGAGTAAATTTTACATCTACCGTATTTTCTGGACTATAGAGCGCACCTGTATATAAGCCGCATCTGCTCTATTTTTAAAATTTTTTTTAAAAAAGATATACAAGCCGCACCGGGCTATAAGCCGCAGATATCTATGTTGAAAAATTTGATATTTACTGCATGTACAGAACGATTTTGTACTGTAAATGTACATGTATATCCTGAACAGATTCTTTCCGAACAGTGCCTTTTAACACGGCAGCAACTTTGCTGATTAAAACGGAACAGAACCAAGAGAAAAAAAACAGTATTTATTTACCTTCATTTCTCCTGTGTTTGAAACCACAAGTCACTTTAATCATCTTCGCTGAAACCCATGAAGTCGTCTTCTTCAGTGTCGGAGTTGAACAGCCTCAGAAGCGCTTCGTCACATCTGTCTCCATCAGTCTCGCTCTCCGTGTCACTGTCATCCTCCGGTGAAGTTGGCTCTGAAGGTGCGCCGCTCTCTTCGCGTAGCAGTCCAGCCTTTTGGAACACGTTGGTGATGGTGGATTCTTTCACAGCACTCCACGCTGTTAGGATCCACTGACAGACATCAGAAAAGGATGCTAACACCAACATGTGGTTAAGCAGCTCCCACACCAGTGCTGGTGACTGTTTGTGCAGCCGCAGCAGGCACCCCTCCCCCCGCTAAACACCCTTGGAGTCTGTGCTGGTGCCACATTCATTCAAAAGAGCATTCACCATTAGGTGACGAGCCTTAATGCTTCAAATAAATATCTCTCCTGCACCAAACCCCTGCTACAGCCACAAAAACTAAACTGTGCCACTTACATGAAACCTGCCAGCTAGCAAGATAATGAATTAGCGGCATAGTGGATGGACTAATATTACCTTTTTTAGTAACCAAACACTGACTTCAGCAGACAACAGTCATATGAAAAGTCGACCGAGCACGCACACATACTCACATGGGTCCACATCCACAAATATTTCCACTAAATGAATGGACCAAAGCTCCATATACTGGAAGATATCTCCTGGTAGAGTCCTGGCATGTTCTGGCCTTAACGAGCGCAACATTCCTCTGACGTCACCAACTGAGTGCACACGGTAACTAATGTTGCCCAGGTACATCTTACTTGCTTTAAACAGGTTGTGCAGTTAGTGCATTACTTTAGTGACTATTACTTGGTGCTATGGTTCAGATTTATGTAACAAAATGAGGATACAAAACCACATACACACACTAAGTAACACATTAAATAAAAGGTGATATTTGAAGTAAAAGCAGAGAAATGTTAATTTATTGTAGAATTTAAACGGAACAAAGTAATATTTAGTAGGCCACAGAATAATTTTTGTCAGTGTAAATAAAAATAAATTATATCAAGTTTCATGTCTCTCAGGACACACTTTTTTCAATTTATATAAGCAGTTTTATAATAATAATAATAATAATAATAATAATAATAATAATAATAATAATAATTGTACATGTCATATGATACTGTGAATCTGATCATTTCTGAGATGTTATCATACAGTGAATCTCATACTATAGTAACCCTAAATCTTATGAATGAATCACTAAAATCTACCAAAATATCAGCTATAGCTCCAAGCAACTACAGCATCAATCAAACTTTTTAATCTTTCAGCACTGACAGTACTTTGTTGAGGTTAGGTACAGATCATGCATTTTTGATAACACACACAAAATTCCACATAAACTTGAGGCACAAGACACTGTCATTTTGATATTTAAGGAAACAATGGTCCTCCGCTATGAAGGCATTATTGGTGCAAAAGGTTTGAGCACCCGCAACAGTGGAATTTGTAGTTGTGTACAGTTATTGTGTGTGTATCAGTAAATGTGTGGTCACATACTCTATGAGTTGTGTACTTGTAGATTTTTTTTTCTCTCCACAAATACAACACAACACTTACACATTCACAAATTCTAATCACAGGTGCACAAATCCTATTTTACAAGTCACAGATTAAAAACCTTTGAACATCCAGTGACTGCTGACATGTTTTTTGTGTTGATGGACGCTTGTCACATGTTGAAACTAGCACACAACATGTTGCAGGCTTACAGCCTAATAACCAACACCACTGGAGAAATCAGCTGGTCATACATTGTTGAGCTCAACAATGTCCAAACAAAAGATGGACTGCATGTGGCCAACGAGATAACTAACAAACATGTCCACTTTGATGACCAGAAGGTGAAGGTGTCCCTGGCTGCTCAAACAGAGACACTCTGTAGTGGTAGCACTGTGCACACTGAGGGACCTTGGTTATTCACAGTTTAAAAACTGTGAAGCAACAGCTGAATTCATTAGGGTAATATAACATGCAAATATTGTGATACAACACTGCATATTCTGCATGGAATCCAACTCTGTTTATACTTACCTGTAGAGGGAATCCAAGCAGAGCTGTGTACTTTAACACTTACTTGTTTTATATCTTGAAATTATATTATAATTTGATCTCCATGATACGATACCACTGTTTGGGGTTATATATCAGTTAACAGAGCCTTATGCTTTTTTTTTTAGATGATTGACAGGCCGCAGCATGCCAAGGGATCCAAAGCTCCTCTGAGTGCTTTGAATTGGACAGAGAGAGTAGAGCTCTTGTTGAGAGGCAGGGGATACTTGCTCAGTTTGGTGATGAAAGATGGCACACCCCTCCACCAAACAAAGAGGTTTTTTAAAATACTGAATGGTTTCCATGAAAAGTTCACGACATCATAAGTTCATAAGATGCTCTGTTCTCCTGTTTGGATCTTTTTGCTGTCTGCAGTTTTGTTTCTGTTGACTCTTCTGTTCAGTAATGTTCAGGTCATACAGGACACGTGTCAAAAATGGTATGTATGTTCATATGATGTTGCTGTGTGCAAAACCAGAGGCAGGAGGTAATGTGAGTCCTTCTTGCTTCAAGGAGCATATCTTGTATTGCACTTTTTCTTCTTGTTTACGATGTTTGTCTCTGCATGTTGGAATCTTCTTGTGTTCATTGTTTTTCAGGTCATAGAGGTGTCAAATGGTATGTATGACATGTTCTTGTTTTTAAGCTCTACTTCAGTTTTAATATAGTTCCTAGTTGTTCCTGACACTGACTTATACTCTCAAGAAGCACCCAGTAATTTTGCACCCAGTAGATTTGTACTGCACTTAAATCATTTACCAATCGGGGACTTTATTGGAGCAAAACATGTATTGCTGCCGCTATCTCTGTCACCATGTGTTGTGTTACATGTTATGAATATTTGTAGAAAAGTCAATTTATGTCTTTCAATAACTACAATTACTAGGTGCTCTCGAGGTGTCTTGTTTTGCCATGAACATATGAAACATTTGCTTTTGAAGGTATCTGCCTACCTGCACATCTAAAGGTCACTCATATATTCCTGAGAATATATCTGTATATAAAGTCACACTAAATGATCAAAGTAACACGACAGGATCAGGGAAATGTTGTTCAGTTTTTTGTTTCCAGCCTAACTGACAAAGTGATGATGCTCTAACTTTCAAGAGTTTCTATCAAAACCACAATCAAAGATTGTTTCTGGCTTTCTTTGACCTCACACTATGGCTTTGTTCATCCCCCCATTTAATGCTTCTCAGCGTTAAAGCCTTCCTTCAGTCACTGTGTCTTCCTTTCTACCGGTTAACTTTCTTTCTCAATCAGAGAGCAGGAGTGCAATAATAGTTGTATGTCACTAAGATTACAACCATTCAGCAGCTCTCTTGCGTGGATTAGTGATGGCATAGATATTAGCATGGATAAGAAATAGCATGTATGTTAGCTGGGATACTTTATTAGTTTATTAATGAGCAAAATGTAACCTGAACTGTACATGTAATGCCACTAGACAACTTAATTGCTTCTTTCTCCCAGTCAACAACTTGACGGACCTTCCTCTTCGTTAAGGAGCCCCGCTGCTCTTACAACCCATATAAACCAAACTTGTAGGTTTAAATATTACTCTTAGATTCTGCTTTAGTCAGATGTCATTGTTCCATATAATCACTTGTTTTGTTGTACATATTTTTCTTATTGTTTTAAACTGCGAAAAAAAAAAAAAAAATCCTGCCAGAGGCTCTTTATTGCCGTGTCATCAAATTCATTCCAGCACTCAGGTCAGCTCTCTGACCTAGAGTCAACAGAGAGTCCTGATAATAGGGTCACCTTGTGTGTGTGTGTGTGTGTGTGTGTGTGTGTGTGTGTGTGTGTGTGTGTATGCGTGAGTGTGTGCGTGAGGAGAGAGCGAAATAAATTCAAATGAACAATCAAACTTGTTTCTTTATTAAAGTATAAAATTAAATAATTCATACATGCCATATCCTACCATATGTCTTTGTTAAAGAGCATAATACAAAGTCTTTCAGCATGAAAGCATGTATTTTTAATGTGTGACAGCATCCTGTATCATAACTAAATCTCTGCCATTTGTAACAAACCAAACCGTGTGAAAATCTAGTAAAAATTCGGGGAGTTATGATTTTGAAAGTTATGTTATGAAAGCTAGCTTTGGCTAGTGTCAAGCTCATCTTTTATAAAGCCAAAGCACTAGCCAAAGCTAGCTTTGGTGAAGCTAAAGGGAGTTGCTGTAGTAACTGCTCTTTGCCAAGACAGGAGCTACAGTATAGAAACACAAGTTTGCCAGCTGACATGTCCACTTTTACAAAACGGTGCAAGCGTGACCCGCCGCTGAACAATTGTTAGGCTGCTAGCTAGCTGGAGACACGTCTCTGCTGCTGTTAGTTTAGCATGTGCTGAATCCACCCTCTCCTCTGATTGGCTGTCTGACAAAAAGCCCCTCTCCTCTGATTGGCTGTGGGATCAGACAATCTCAGATCAGTACCTGCCTTTTGCACCATAGACTGAATGCACAGATAGTTTTGCACCACATATCTCAGTGGAGGGTGCAATTCGTGATTTGTAGTTGAAGGAAACAGAATCTGTGACTCGTGGGGGAGATTTGCACACTAGTACTTACCATTTTGAGTTTCTGGTTTAAAAAAACACGTATTTTCGTGATAAATTATTTTACATGCATTGAACATTTTTTAAACAAGTTCACATTCAGATTTGCACATATTCAAATTTTGTCCACAAGTTCACATTGTCTGTTACAGGTGCACAAACATGTTTTGCACCAAATATACTACAACAATTGGAGCAAAAATGTGAGCGTGTCAATTTTTTAATCTGTGACTTGTAAAATAGGATTTGTGCACCTGTAATTAAGAATTTGTGAATGTGTAAGTGTTGTGTTGTATTTGTGGAGAGAAAAAAATCTACAAGTACACAACTCATAGAGTGTGACCACACATTTACTGACACACATACACAATCACTGTACACAACTACAAATTCCACTGTTACAGATGCTCAAACCTTTTGCACCAATAATACTTTCATACGCCGCAACCTAAACCAAAGTATATCTGTTGTGTAAGTTTAATCACAGACCAGACTGTGTGCAAAACCTGACCTCTGGATGTTAAAGTCCTGGTCTTTGTACTGACTCACAATCCAGGCAGCAATTATTGTCTTCACTTGGTCATTTGGAAAGCAATTCAGTAATATGTATACCCAATTTCAGGGGGATAACCCAAAAACAGAAGGTGGGCTCTAAGTAAACTGAATGTTGTTTCTACAGCACACAATGACAGTAAGTAAGTCAGTAGTAACTGTATGGTAACACTTTAGAAACCAGTTCCATAAAAATACGCTCCAAGTTTGCTGCAAAAGTACTTGACGGCTCTGCACAAAACCCTGACTTCAACTTCATCGAACACCTTTGGGATGAACTGGAGCTGTGACTGTGAGCTGGACCTGATCACCATATCAGTGTTAGACCTCACTAATGCTCCTGAAGCTGAATAGGAGCAAATCCCTGCAGCCGATTCAACATCTCATGAAAAGCCTGAAACCAGAGGAGTGGAGGATGTAATAACAGCACACTGATGACCCTGGTGCAGGACTATGTTCAACACTCACATTTGACTGTTGTGGTCCACATACTTTGTCGGGATCTCCACTAACTTATGGCTTGCACTTTGCTATAGGACATGCAATGACTAATGTGAAATAGATGGTGTCCTCTTCAAAGACGAATCATAACAATGAAGAGGTCAGAAAATGTGTATTTTAATACTGGAAACAGTCATTTCAGCTGTTTTTTTCTCTACAAGTCCAATGCTGCCAACATCTCTCTTATTCCTCTTAGGATGAGAGGCAGTGTGTAAGATCAAATGTGCACTCTCCATACAGGTTCAGCCTTGATGCAGTTAATATCACCTCCCCACCCCCCATCAAATGCTCAGCCCATTTCTGCTCACTTAATGGAAGATCTCTCTCCAACAAGTCTTTTATTTGTCAGGATTTTATTGTTACACACAATGTCGATTTCTTTTCTGACTGTGCCACCCTCATTGAATCATCTCCCCCTGACTACTCATTTTTCCACCAGCCTAGAATGACAGGCAGAGGAGGGGGGTTATCTGTTAACTATAGAAGTGGGTTTAACTGCTCCTCCATCACGCTGAGCTCTTTTTCCTCTTTGAGTGTCTCAGCTTCATTTTAAAGAGCAAACCGCCAATTTTATGTGTTTTGATTTACAGGCCCCCTAAATCTACTGCTGTTTTTTACAGGAATTTTCAGATCTTTTATCTCTCATTATGTCACAACACGACAGAGTTTTGATTTTAGGGGATTTTAATACTCATGTCTGCTGTCCATCTGCCTCCTTGTTTATCTCTAATTTCATCACTGTTGAAATATCTTTCAATCTGACTCAGTCGTCAAAGCAACCAAGCCATGATAAAGGACACACCCTGGACCTGCTCCTCTCCCACAGGTTCTGCTTGGATGATGTGTTTTTGTCTGACTTTGTAGCAGTACTCTTCAAAGCCCCTCACCTCTCTCCAGTCCCTAAACCCAGCTCACAAATCCGCTCTCGCCCTCTTAGCTCACTCTCTGCTCCAACTTTCTGCCATGCCTGTTCTTCAATGCGTGGTGCTCTCATTAACTATCTACAACACCCTCTCTCTGTAGATGAACTGGTCAGTGATTTTAGTAACTCCTGCACTACTATTTTAGATTCTATTGCACCCGCAACATACAAAAAGAAGACTCCTTCTTCATGTCGATGGTTAAGTGATGATCTTAGGCTTTTAAAAAGACAGTGCAGGAAAGCAGAGCGGAAACGGAAACAGGACAAGCATAGTGGCTCCCTCGCCTCCCTTAAAGGTCTCATGTCTTCTTATCAGCATGCTGTCAAAGTAGCTAGAAACACTTATTTTGTTAACCTGATTGCCAGCCAGGGCCATGATCCCAGAGTACTTTTTAAAACTATTTATTCTGTGACTTGACCTGCACCCAGCCAGGCTCCTAACCCCTCCCCAGAGAAATGTGAGGAAATTCTTCTTCATTTTGCAAGTGAGATCGTACAGATCCAACAGCAGTTTGGCACTGTTCTTAGAGAAGCTGACAGACTCACACCTCCACTTTCCTTCAACTAATTTCAATGAAATCTCCTTGTCCTCCATGGAGCACATAGTTGCAGCATCAAGATCTTCCACCTGCCTCTTGGATTGCTTGCCCACTTGGTTTTCAAAACTGTGTTTCTCAGACGGTTGGTCCTGATGTTTTAGCCATTGTTAACCTTTCTCTGTTCACTGGCACTTTCCCATCCTGGTTTAAACACACCCTGGTTTATCCACTTTTAAAAAATCCCACTTTGGATGCCTCAGGTTTTAGAGAAAATTGTCTCTACTTAGCTGATTGTCTTTTTAGACAACAATGAATTGTTTGAGAAGTTCCAATCAGGCTTTTGCTCCCAGCACAGTACTGAGACTTCTCTTATCAAGGTCACAAATGACTTGTTGCTGGTGGCTGACTCGGGGCTCTGTTCAATTTTAATTTTACTTGATCTCAGCTCATCCTTTGATATGGTGGATCATGATACTCTAATTAGCTGTCTGGAACACCTTATTGGCATCAGTGGTGTGGCGCTTGAGTGGTTCAAGTCTTATTTATCAAACAGGTCCTTCTCTGTGTCTCTTAGGGTTAGGTTAGGGTTAGGGATGCCTGTTCCTCTCATGCTCCCCTTTTTTGTGGGGTCCAGGGGATCAATTCTGGGGCCCCTCCTTTTTTCCATTTACCCCTGGGGAGAGTCAGGCAGAGGCACAACATTAATTTTCATTTATATGTGGATGACACCCAGTTATATGTACCGGTGAAACCTGGTTCTTCAGATGTTTCTCATATTCTCTCATGCCTGACAGATATAAAAACATGGATGTCCAACAACTTTCTCTAGCTAAATGATTCAAAAACAGAGGTTATCCTTTTTGCCCCCATCTAGCTCCTGCACCTGCATTTCCGACAGTCTCCCCTCTTCCCTTGGTTTCCAGAAAGAAGCTCGCAATCTTGGTGTCCTGTTTGACTCAGAGCTATCTTTTGATTCACAGGTAATCAAGGTAGTGCAATCCTGTTTTTGACAGCTGAGACAGCTAACAAGAATCCGTTCTTCCCTCTCTTCCACCAACCTGGAGAAGGTTGTCCATGCTTTTAGACTACTACTAGACTACTGTAATGCCCTGCACTCTGGGATCAGCAAGGGAAACATCCGTAGATTGCAACTTGTTCAAAATGCTGCTGCCAGACTTTTAACAGGTACAAAGAGAAGTGATCTCTCCAACCCTTGCTGCTCTACACTGGCCGCCTGTGAGTTTTAGAATTGTTTTTTTTTTTAAGATTTTACTACTTGTTTTTAAAGCCCTGAATGGTCAGGCTCCTGCCTATATCTGTGACCTGCTTTTACCCGTCTCATCACAAAAGGTGACCGGGCCTTCGCTGTCCATGCTCCACAGCTGTGGAACTCCCTGCCCGCCGATCTCAGGCAGGCTAGCTCAGTGACTAAAGACTGACTTTTATCGACTGATTGATCTTAATTTTGTTTTATTATTTTTGCATGATTACTTTGTTGAGGATGTGTGATTTTAAATTTCTAATTTTTAAGTCCAATTTTATTTCTCTTGGCGCTTTTATTATGTTTGTTATGTTTTATTTATGTTGTACAGCACCTTGCAACTCCTTTTTGAAAGATGCTATGTAAAAAAAGCATTATTATTATTATTATTATTATTATTATTATTATTATTAGTAGTATTATTGTTATTAATGCTTCACATATAATGAAAACCCATCTCCCCATCTCCCCCTCCCTGGATTATGATGCCAAAAATGCTTCTGCTCATTGTAATGAAAAAGCCTCATGAGCACTGAGATTTTTAAAACATGATCATGAACTTTGAAAAATGAGCATCCTCTGAGGATAAAACAGAACAGGAACGTACAGTATGTCTTTACAAGTTTATCTACTAACAGGCTCAGAGGATGACTCCGTATTATCCCCACTGAGTATCTGGCTAATCACTTATGAAGATTAACCCTTCCTTTATGTTAGTTTGAGCTTGTGAGGTTGTTTGAGGCTTATTTATTAGTCCAGATTATCTTATTCTGGTCAAAGTTGGTGGGAATAAAAAAAAAAAACAAGTTCAATATCTGATAATAATATAAAAATATGTGACATTGACCCCTTAAAGGATATATGATTGAGTATTGTGTATTACAAAACATAAAAGAAAGCAGAACAGATGTTCTTTCAAGAAAGGAATCTATTTACTCAGTTTTTCCTCATTGTACTAAGCAAATCAATTATCCAAGAAGATGGTGGGATGTATGAATGCACAAATTGAAGGTTGTACAATGTACAAGCATATCTAATGACAAAACCTTACACCTTGTCTGAATGGCCATGTTTCAAGGCTCATCATTGTATAAGGAAAACATGGTTGTTGGTGCCCCGGCATAAAATAGGATTTGCCATGTCCAGACTATCAAAATGACCCCTTAAATCAATAGAAAAAGAAGAGTTTCACATAAAAACTTGGAAAAACTTGAAAAGTCAATGGCAAAACTGTTCAAAAACACAGGAACATTAAATGTGTACTCTTAAACATTAGATCTCTGTCATCCAAAGCTTTGGGTGAGTGAATGACTCCACTCCTCTCGTTCATTTCAATACTCACATTTCTCAAGACACTGGCTGAGGAAGTGCTGCCTTATTTGACTCGAGCTGATTAATCACTCCTAAACCTAAGGTGGATCAAAACTAGTTTGAAAGCTCTACTCTTAGTCTCTCTTACGCGACCTGGAAAACAATACAGCCAATACTTGTTGTTATAGTGTACCACACTCCTGATCATTATCCCACATTTTTATATGTATTCTCAGTTTTCATTAGTCCTTTAAACAGATAAAGTAATTATCCTGGGTGATTTTAATAATCACATGGACATTGATAATGACAGTATGGGTACTGAATGTACCCTTTATTATTAGAATCAATTGGCTTCAGTCAGTGTGTACATGAACCCTCTCACTGTTTTGATGTGTTCCCATGTCTGTTATTCTACAGATATAGATATTGAAACTGTTGTGGAACATGGTTTGATGTTGACCATCAGTAGATGGTATGTTTGCTAAAAACTTCGCATTGGAAGCAGAAAAAGAGGACAAGATGCTAAATCAATAGATGATGCCACTCTGCAGCCATACACACACTTCTCGAGGATCATCATCAACAGATAGAATTGTACTGAACTTATGCAAATCCGACAGTAGTTGTGGTTGGATTTAGGTCTGTTATAATGAGGTGCTCATGAAGAGTGATAATAACATACCAGATAATAACATACCAGATTACTGGTTTCCTGGTCTGGTTAGAACTGAATGTGCTACCTCTACCTGTGCAGGCCCTCCCTGTCACCCCTATATACACAACCCTGTGCAACTGATGATGGCCACAAAATGTCCAAAATAATACTGCAGCCAACAATACAGAAATGATTGTACTGTTTTTTTCTGTCACACAAACAGTATTGTTGGATGTAAGGAGGCTGCTAGCAGAGGAATTTTAGATTTATTGCTGTTCTTGTTAAATTGCTTTGTAAATATACCGAGGAACTTAATTTGTTCTCTTTTCATTCACCTTCACATTTGATTGCACATCCTTGTTTGTCTGACCCTGGGAAAGTGACCCCTCTGTCCTGCTGGGTGGGATTTCCTACCAAACGAACAAATTTGTCACCTAGACACATCTGACATAACAGGGAAACCCTGCCTTTCCTCTCCTGGCTGTTTATGGATAAATATCATGATGGTTTAGGGGTCACAGTGTTTATTTCAGTGCATTTGTACTTTGCAGTGTGACCTGTAAGTTGCAGGGTCAGGGTGACTGTGATGAGTGACTGGGCCCATTTATAAGGTTTTGCGGTTGGAGGATTTGGGCACTACAACTGAGCTCAGATTATTGTGTGGAACGGTGATGTTTGACACACGGACGCTATTTCCTGTTGTGCTTAAAATGTATCTGTTGCCAACCTTCAGCTCTTGAGTTCAGTAATTGTGTTGTCTCCTTGTGGCTGGCTGGCCTTTATGCTGGCATGTTTATCTCCACACTGAAACCAGAAGTGTACTTACTCAGAGTCACACCACACAACATAATCCAGGCAGGACCTGCTTAACAAGCACAAAGTGTAACATTTTGTGTTCACAGAAGAAAGACCTTCCCTCCCTATAAGACTACTGAATAGTGTCTAGAACAGGAAGCAGAGAGAAGGGCTGATAACAGCCAGAGTTATTTAGACCGGGTGTGTTCATCTAGTCAAGTTGATGAAGTTGAGACTATCAAATTAAGAAAGACTGAACTCAAAATAAACTTAAAGCAGCAAATGCAGCCAGTGTCTGAATTGCTCCAGGCCATTCTGCCAGTGCCATAGCTCAGTGAGCAGTCCTTGCTCATCAAACTGTCCTCTGTCCTTGTTCACTAGGAGCTGCCAGGTCATGGAGAGTTGGGGCGACTCTGTGGTTAGGGGATGGGGCATCCGATACATCTATTTTTAAAGAAAACATGTAACTATGGCAAAGCAAATAGCATTCCATTTACCATCTCATCAGAACAGGAAGTGCCACCCTGGGTGAACTTTATAACATAACTTACACAGTCAGACAAACACTCCTCCTTCTCCTGGCTCTTCTCACTTGCTGTTGTCCTGTCAGCGCAGTAGCCTGGTCTTCTGCCTCTTATTGAGGTATAGTGACAGTAGCTCCTGATGTCTCTTAGTAGCTATTTTACCTTTAAATTTCTATATACTTAAATCAAATGTGAACCACAAACAATAGCTTTTACCATGTCTCTACCTTTTTTCTCTACCTTGCCTTAAAATAGTCCTTGTAAATAATACTTCGAGTGGTGGACAAAATATTGATTTACATTTGTGGTAAACCATTGTCATTCAACAGTAGCTGTCAGGTAATGTGATGGATGCAGTTGTGTGATACAGTGTAAGCAAGACTTGCTTTGTATACTTAAGTGTGAATGGTTTGCTAGTAAACACATATTCAAAGCTTTGTTTAGTTGGCAGGATGCAGTATATACTGATTGAGTATATAGTAGGCAGTGCTTTAGTATGAGTGTTAGTGTTTTTGAAGAGTCTTCTTACTATTGTGAGTATTTATTTCAGCAGGAGGAGCAATTGTACAGTGGGCTACTTTAGTGCTAACCTATAATTACTGTTACCAATTGTAGTAATGGCCTTATTTACTCTAAGTACAGTACCCCATTTAACGAAAAATCCAAGTTACGAAGGCACTTAACGGCAAAATGCCCGCGTAACGAAATCCCACAAATACAGGAACATTCACGTTAATTTGAAATTTGCCGCGACCGAAATAAATAAAAAAAAATAGAAAATGAAAAAAAATTATGTTTAAAAAAAATGTAAAAAAAAATCATTGCACAGTGTACGTACGTACATTAATTAACGTAAATGTAAGTTTTAGTTTTAATGTTTAGAATTAAATTCCATAATGTTATGTACATGTACACGTACGTATGTATGCATGCATACGTATGCTTTCTTCAGCCTCCATCTCCTCCACCAAGAACTTCATCTTCAGCCAGCATCGCCTCACTCAAAAGGTACATACATAATTTATTTTATTGATATTTATTAATACATTTATCATTTATAAATTATTTTCTTCATTTCAGATTGTATTTTGGAATATTCTTGGTGTTTTTTTCAAATATTAAGTCATATTTGTAGAAGATATACACGACTGGTAGGGGGCCTGGAATGAATTAGGCTATTTATAGGGAAAAAGGTGCTTCGACTTACGAAAATTTTGACTTACGAAAGACCCTCTGGAACGAATTCACTTCGTAAGTCGGGGTTCCACTGTATTGAAGAATAATATTTTTAGTTTTCTGACAGTTATCTTACAAGGTGGTCAAAAGTTTCCATACAGGTGTAGCCATTTATGGCAACAAAGGGAATACAGTTGTGCTTGGTGCTGACGGCTGTGCTCTCAAGACACTCCCTGAGTTGACCAAGTAGCATGCCAAGCCAAGTCAGGGAGCACGATGCAGAAAATATAAAAAAAGGTGGAGGCTAGGATGGTGGTGGCAAGCTTTCCAGCAGCAGCAATGTGTGTCAACTTTTGAGCTGGAGCAGTTATTAGTGAGGAGGTAGCCATATTTAAATGGATCATGGCATTGTGGTGAAAAAAGCTGTGACTGGTGTGAGACTGACTGATAATGATGGCGTGTGACTTCCGTTTTCTGATTGAGCTAACACTAAACTTTGTATCTTCATATTGACTGAATCAGCAGGATCATCTGGAAACCCACAAATTTAAAATCAGGCTAAACAAATGAACAGTCATGTCACTTCTGGATCCCTGATAATGTGGAAATGCTTCAAACTAATGTCTCAAAAGTAATGACCTAATGATTTATCAATGTAAAATACATCCTTTTTAATCATTCCCTGATTAGTCCAATTCTTCTTCCTTTCTTATGGTTACATAACTATATGTGTCTACATGAATGAGTGTATCAGCTGTCCCATAAGCCAATTGAGTGTGTTTCATTTTCTTTGATCTTCACTGTAACTCAAGTCAAATTTAGTTATCCAGCATGGGTTAACCTGGGCCTGCATGACAAAACCATTAGCTGCAGCATGTGGGACCAGCTCACAGCCATTTCCCAGCAGAGAAACCCCTTGAAAGTCATCTTCCAAACCACACTCGGGTGGCAGCATTAAGAGGCATCTGGAAAAGCTTTCAGACTGTTTACTCCCTGTCTGTTTGGCCCACTTTTCCCATGCTTTCATGACTCAAGTTAGATAATGATGAAACCTTATTTTGGATCAGGTTATTGGATCAGGTAGCACTTTTTCAGTCTGGGGTCAAAATGTCAAGTGTCCTTTAAACCAGTTCACCTCTCAGCTCAAACTCTTTTCTGTTTTCTTTCCAGTTACAGCAACAGCAATTTTTTACTGATTAGTAAATCAGACACCTACTGTAGTATCTTCTGAACATGCAGCAGCCCTGCTGCATCCACAGGGGCATGTCCACAGGGTGCGTGTCCACATGGGACGTATCCATATGGTGCGTGTCTACATGGGGCATGTCCACAGGGGGCGTGTCCATATGGTGCGTGTCTACATGGGGCATGTCCACAGGGGGCGTGTCCATATGGGGCATGTCTACATGGGGCGTGTCCATATGTGGCATGTCCACAGGGGGCGTGTCCATGGGGGCGTGTCCATATGGGGCATGTCCACAGAGGTTAACAACAGCTCACGACTCCCCTCTCCTCTCGTGCTGCTTCCCCAGTTTGTAGGGGAACTTCAGTTGTATTAGGAGAATTTGGCTCGTTCTGTTTATGGTGCAAATTCATTTATTAATTAAAGCTTTTGTATACATACATATGCTTTAAAGGTAATGTAAGTAATTTTGGAGACAGATAATTGTTGTTGATTGTGACTCACATTCCCAGGTAGTCAAATACTGACACTTTGGGTTGGTAGGTTGGGCTCCTATCTTACATATCACATAGATGCACACACGTGGCAGTCACACACTATGATGATATCACCAAAATCCAAAAGTAGCACTGCACATAAAGAGGGACACCACCACCCACGTCACCAGTACCACCAGCCTGCAGCCACTGAGAAGGAGAAAAAAAGGAAGTTTACAATGGGAATAATTAACCCAAAATGTACAACAAAAATACACAAAATAATTCATAAAATTAGCTAAACACAATTGCCTAAGGAAAGCAATTCACTTAATCCAGTAAACAACAAAGTAAAGAAAACAAAACAAATAATCCAAAAATAAGGGATTAACTTTTCACAATCATTTAGTTAAAATGACAATAGCAGCACAGAGCAGCGGGAAAATAAAGGCAGCAATGAATCGGTCACTGCCAGAGACAAAGTCCGACGAGTCAGAGGACAACGTCATATATAAAAGCAACAGCAGAGACAAGGCAGCCGCCGTGACAAAGCAGCAGCAGCAGAGACAAAGTCGTGCATAAATGTCATAGAGACAAAACAGCAGCAGTCCCAATCAGCTGGTGGTGGTAACGTGATTTGCCACCTGTGGATTTCGGTCACCTGATGAGCGCTTCTGACAATAAACATAAAATTAGCACGGCTGAGACTACCTGCGACCGTATTCACATTAGCTACAGGCTAGCATTCAGTGAAACGCAGAGAGAGAGGAAACTTACCACTGCCCGAGAGAACCAGGCATCAAATGGAGCACAGAGTATGGAGCACTCGGTCGCTGCTCTGCAGTGAAAACACACAGGCTTTAAGCATGAGGACACCTCATGGCGTGCTGGAATGTAATCCCGCGTCACCATCTTGGTTGGGTCTCCTCACTCTAGGCTAGCACCAGATTCAGTTGGAATCAATAGAGAGCGAGCAACTATGACCATATTTTGTGCAGTTTATGGTTGCAATAACTGGCACAGTACTGTTACCAGATCGGGGGGGATTATCTTCCACAAGTAAGTTTTTAAAAAAAATATAAATTTTTAAAAAAATAATTTTTGTGACAGCGCCCTGTATCATAACTAAATCTCTGCTGTTTGTAACCATGTGAAAATCCGGTAAAAATCCGGGAGGTTATGATTATCTTAGTTGGGGATACACCTTCCTCAGTAGAAATAAATGCAGGGGGCGCATTGGAGACCCATCCAAGATGGCGGCCGCACTGATACGTCAGCTCCAATAGGCAGCGTCAGTCTATGAGGCATCTACGTATATTGTGGCTGTGTCTCAGTTCAGGGGCAGCATCCTTCGGACTGCGTATATGAAGTGCAATGACATCACTACTCCGTGCGAAGCCTGTCCCAATTCAAAGTGTGCTCTAAATGCTCCTCACAAATGCTGCCTTCTTTTGCCTGTCTCTGGAGGACACACCGCTACTATCCTTTGCAGCTACAAATTGCCCAAGATTCAATGCGCGCCCAGAGAGAAGAAATAAATAATGGTGACCTCAAGTGGCGCAGATCTCGCATTTAGATGCAAGTATTGGGTTTATACTCGGTTTTTACTCATTTGAGCGTCAAACGCCAGATATGTTAAACTTCAAGAAAACCTCAAAATATCAGTTAAAATACGCTGGTAATGCTCAGTGTGATGCCTTTTACTGTCAAACATTAGACGTTCAGAGGTTGGCTTATATCTTATTGTGACTGTGGAGATGTTATAGACTTGTTTTACTTCATGTGCATAAATGGACAAAATTACAGCATACATAACTATTTACGGATTATTATTTGCTATTAACAAAAACAATTATGATTAAAAACAATATTAAACAGTTACAGATGATATACAGTAACAGGCTGAGCAGGAGTCCCTGCAGTGCTGCTGGGCTGGACGGTGTCAGTGGGACATCATCTGGGTCGGTACTCAGGGTGTTTGGGGGTCCAGTCTCCTCTGTCCACCACATCGTCCATCAACTGGGTCTGCGGTTCTGACTCCATCCACGGCTGCCATGTCATTGAGAATGTTTTAAGAAAGAAGCAAGAATTATAATTTCACAATATAATAACTCATGTTTTGGGTACACTCACTTGATGATGCCAGTGCCATGTAGTTACAACTGTATTGGACTGAACTTCTTCTTGTCTCAATATGCTGACAGATTTCTTCACCAGAAATTCATATGCACCTCTACAGAATGAGCAAAACTACAGTGAAATAATACCTGGGAGTGATAAGATCTAGGGTGAAAATAGCGGGAGAGATTAAAACATGAGACTGCAGACTGGGGGCCCTGGTGATCACTTTATATGAGTTGGAATCAGTCAGGAGTTGCTGTAAATAAATCATTCTCTTCACAGTTAAATCACTATATTCTGCGATGCTGCAACAAACGATGATCCATATGGTGCTGTTGGGAAGATCTGTAGTTACCTCACAGTTGTAGAGACATTTTGATAGGAGTTGAAGGTTGGTGATGGAGGGGAACATAGAAAGGGGAACTAACTGTTTGTGATTTATCTGTAAGTGAGAAATGGATAGCAAATGAAACACAGGCCACACCACAGCATGTATGACACTGTGAGCAGTATAGTCCCTTTATCATCTATCAAGTGAAATCACAACTTGGTGTGTACAATAAGCAAGTTGTCTCTCAAGCACAGGTGGTCATCAGTCATTTCTCCAAATGTTTTCTTACACCTGTATGGCAACAGAGAGCCAGTCAGATTCCCAGATTTTGAAAGGCTAAAGGCTGCAGAAGAATAATTGTCCAACAAGTATGTATGAAAAACAGATGCTATTCATTTTACCATACAGTGGCGTGCAAAAGAATTCATACCTCTTGAACTTTTTCACATTTATCACGTTACAACCAGAAACATACATTTATGTGATAGACCAACACAAACTGCATTATTGTGAAGTGGAAGGAAAATGATACCTGGTTTTCCATTTTTTTTTTTTTTTTTACAAACAAAATATAGCAAAGTGTGGCACGCAAAAGTATTCAACCCCCTTTTCTGATACACTTAAATAAAATCCTGTGCAGCTAGTTGCTTTTAGAAGTCACCTAATTAGTAAATGGTGTCCACATTCCAACAGCCACCCGCACACTAAACACCAAAAAGCACAAAAAATACATTCAACACCACTACATATTTTGCACACTATAAGTACTATACATACTTTTTTATTAATTTAGATTTATATTCATTTTTCTATTTTTCCAAATTTACACACTCACACACACATATGTATTATTGTGACCTTTTTTTGTATTTTTCATGTTATGCTGTAATGCACTAAACAGAGATGCAGCTCTGATTTCATTGTAAGGTGAGCTTACAATGACAATAAAAGGAATTCTATTCTATTCTATTCTATTCTATTCCACATGTGCATAATCTAATCTCAGTATAAATGCATCGGTTCTGTGAAGGCCTCAGAGGTTTGCTAGAGAACATTAGTGAACAAACAGCATCATGAAGCCTAAGGAACACACCAGACAGGTCAGGGGTAAAGTTGTAGAGAAGTTTAAAACATGGTTAGGATATGAAAAATATCCCAAGATTTGAACATCTCACAGAGCACTGTTCAATCTATCATCCGAAAATGGAAAGAGCATGGCACAACAGCAAACATACCAAGACATCACCATCCACCTAAACTGACAGGCCGGGCAAGGAGAGCATTGATCAGAGACGCAGAGATCCACAGCTCAGGTGGGAAAATCTGTCCACAGGGCAACTATTAATTGTGCACTCCACAAACCGGGCCTTGATGGGAGAGTGGCAAACAAAGCCACTCTCACAGTCCTGTTTGCAGTTCGCCACAAGCCATGTGGGGGACACAGCAAACATGTGAAGGAAGGTGCTCTGGTCCTATGAGACCAAAAATGTTTGGCCTAAATGCAAAACACGATGTGTGGTGGAAAACTAACACTGCACATGACCCTGAACACACCATCCTCACCGTGAAACATGGTGGAAGCAGCATCATGCTGTGGGGATGCCTTTCTCCAGCAGGGATAGGGAAGCTGGTCAGAGTTCTTGGAAAGATGGATGGAGCCAAATACAGAACAATCTTGGAGGAAAAACTGTTAGAGTCTGCAAAAAAATTGAGCCTTAACATACAGTTAGAGCTACAATGGCATTGTTTAGATCAATACATATTCATGTGTTAGAATGGCACTGTCAAAGTCCAGACCTAAATCCAATCATGACTGTCTGGCAAGAAAATTGCTGTTCACAGATGCTCTCCATCCAATCTGGCTGAGCTTGAGTTATTTTGCAAGGAAGAATGGGCAAATATTTCAGTCTCTAGATGTGCAAAGCTGGCAGAGACTCACCCCAAAAGACCTGCAGCTGTCAATGCAGCGAGAGAAGGTTCTACTCAGGGGGACTGTACACTTTTGCACATACACTTCTCTGTTTTTTATTTCTAAAGAAAAAATTCAAATCAGGTATCATTTTCCTTCCACTTTACAATTATGCAATGTGACAAAAAGTGGAAAATTCAAGAGGTATGAATACTTTTGCAAACCACTATACATACTGCAGACGATGCTCAATCCTCTCCTCCCACAATCAGTCAGAATAATATTCCAAAATATAATTAGTCAATTAAGACATAAATACAGGTTATATGGGAACTGTAAAATGAAATGAAAATAATAATAACTGCAATAAAAAACAATTATAATAGTATTGTTTATGAGAAATCTGTATCTAGTGAACAACATAGAAACAGCAAAGTGTTGAGTGTGAAAATTAATTCTTGACCTTGGTCAGGAGTTTGTAGCACATAAGTGTCCACTTACTGGCTTCGTAGGCTTATTGCAGAAAATGCCCCAGGTTGTACAAGAGTGAGTCAGTTATTAAGGTTGTCAAAAGGTTGCAGGTTGGTTAGAACTTGTCATCCCACTTGTGTATGTGACATAATGTAGTTGTGTAAATTCTGCAAAATTTTGGTCTTTGTCACAAACAGGATGCAAACTCTGGACTCTGGAGGGAAAGTCCAAGGCCCACCCAACCACTTTCTGACTGAAGGTGAGTAAGACGTGATGTAGTTGGTTGTGGTTAGCGATTCCAGTGAGTAGCTGCGCTCACAGCAGGCTGTACAGCCTCTGGGCATGTTGTTTAGCAGCTACCTCAGCTAACTGAGTAGCACACTTAGTAGTCACTAAGCCAGGGTTTATCTTAGCTGGCATAGGCCAGCTCTTTCGCTATTATTCTGTGTAACTGACCAACAGAAAATATCTATTGCCAAATTGTCCAGTGGGAAATTTGACAAATACATGAATTAACACCATTTTAAATTAAGTAATATTGTGTGATTTATTAGTATGAAACTTCTAAAAAGTTTGGTTTTGCTGTCGCTGTATCAACATTAAGATTTAAGTGCTCAGACAATACAGTACATAGCATTTGTTTCTCTCCCCTCACAAGCGCTTCATATTAGCCGGGATTTCTGCCTGAAACAATACTGATATGGCGTTCTGTGTGTTATGTTTTCAAGCAGTGTTTAAGATCACATAAGTATGATATTATAAGCCAATTATTCTAACCTGTTCAAAAAGTATGACATGAGTCAAGTCAAGTCACCAGTCTGTACTGAAATGGTTTTATTTAAATAAAGTCAAAAGTGCTCAAAATAGTGACTTGTGCTGACTGGTCCAGTCCATGTTGCCGCTGGTATCCACTGCCAGCCCAGAGTTTGATGGTGGGTCCAGCTTTGCCAGGGTAAGGTTTGAAGTGACCTCAGTTGTCAACCATGGCTGCTGAAGACCCAGCCAGGGCCGTGCAGAGACCTTTGGAGGGGCAGGAGGTCAAAGTTAAAAGGGGGCACATGGAGCACGAATTTGAAACATCATACAGAAACAAAACTTGCAATATAACCATTTGAATGGTAGCAAACCATATTCATAAGGAATGTAACATGGAATCACAACATACCATATAATTGTCCACACCTCATATATTTGTTAGAGGCCAGTGCAAAGCAAAATTAGTCTCTGTTTTACCTGATGGGGTACATTGAACAGCTTCTGGAGGGGTGAAGATACAACCTATATCCACAAAGCCATAATTCCAGCTGTGCATTAATTTAGGACATATGAGGTAGATAAGATATTCAGTTGAATTTAGATCACCATTAGACACTGGACTGTTTGACTGTGGCCACTCTTCCTGGAGTCCTTGCTTTTCAGTTTTAATCACATCGGAGGACGCATATTAATCAGTTCTGACACCTCTTTATTTTAATTTCATTTTTGTTTTCTAACATCAGTAAAACCAAATGCAACCAATTGTTTAGACACAAACATGACTTCATCATGAAATGTGTCATCCTGTATTTATTAACAGACAAGTATTGTGTATGATGTATAATGTCTCTGTACATATCTGTCTGTCTGTGTCTGTGTCTGTGTTTGTGTCTGTGTATGTGTATGTATCTGTCTGTGTTTGTGTCTGTGTATGTGTATGTATCTGTCTGTGTCTGTGTCTGTGTTTGTGTATGTGTATGTATCTGTCTGTCTTTGTGTCTGTGTTTGTGTCTGTGTATGTATCTGCCTGTGTTTGTGTCTGTGTTTGTGTCTGTGTATGTATCTGCCTGTGTTTGTGTCTGTGTATGTATCTGTCTGTGTTTGTGTCTGTGTTTGTGTCTGTGTATGTATCTGCCTGTGTTTGTGTCTGTGTATGTATCTGCCTGTGTTTGTGTCTGTGTTTGTGTCTGTGTATGTATCTGTCTGTGTTTGTGTCTGTGTCTGTGTTTGTGTCTGTGTATGTGTCTGTGTATGTATCTGCCTGTCTTTGTGTCTGTGTTTGTGTCTGTGTATGTATCTGTTTGTGTTTGTGTCTGTGTTTGTGTCTGTCTGTGTTTGTGTCTGTGTTTGTGTCTGTGTATGTATCTGTCTGTGTTTGTGTCTGTGTTTGTGTCTGTGTTTGTGTCTGTGTATGTATCTGTCTGTGTTTGTGTCTGTGTTTGTGTCTGTGTATGTATCTGCCTGTGTTTGTGTCTGTGTATGTATCTGTCTGTGTTTGTGTCTGTGTTTGTGTCTGTGTATGTATCTGTCTGTGTTTGTGTCTGTGTTTGTGTCTGTGTATGTGTCTGTGTATGTATCTGTCTGTGTTTGTGTCTGTGTTTGTGTCTGTGTATGTATCTGCCTGTGTTTGTGTCTGTGTTTGTGTCTGTGTATGTATCTGCCTGTGTATGTATCTGTCTGTGTTTGTGTCTGTGTATGTGTCTGTGTTTGTGTCTGTGTATGTATCTGTCTGTGTTTGTGTCTGTGTTTGTGTCTGTGTTTGTGTCTGTGTATGTATCTGTCTGTGTTTGTGTCTGTGTTTGTGTCTGTGTATGTGTCTGTGTATGTATCTGCCTGTGTTTGTGTCTGTGTATGTATCTGCCTGTGTTTGTGTCTGTGTATGTATCTGTCTGTGTTTGTGTCTGTGTATGTATCTGCCTGTGTTTGTGTCTGTGTATGTATCTGTCTGTGTTTGTGTCTGTGTATGTATCTGTCTGTGTTTGTGTCTGTGTTTGTGTCTGTGTATGTGTCTGTGTATGTATCTGCCTGTGTTTGTGTCTGTGTATGTATCTGTCTGTGTTTGTGTCTGTGTATGTATCTGTCTGTGTTTGTGTCTGTGTTTGTGTCTGTGTATGTATCTGCCTGTGTTTGTGTCTGTGTATGTATCTGTCTGTGTTTGTGTCTGTGTATGTGTCTGTGTATGTATCTGCCTGTGTTTGTGTCTGTGTTTGTGTCTGTGTATGTATCTGCCTGTGTTTGTGTCTGTGTTTGTGTCTGTGTTTGTGTCTGTGTATGTATCTGTCTGTGTTTGTGTCTGTGTTTGTGTCTGTGTTTGTGTCTGTGTATGTATCTGTCTGTGTTTGTGTCTGTGTTTGTGTCTGTGTATGTATCTGCCTGTGTTTGTGTCTGTGTTTGTGTCTGTGTATGTATCTGCCTGTGTTTGTGTCTGTGTTTGTGTCTGTGTATGTATCTGCCTGTGTTTGTGTCTGTGTATGTATCTGCCTGTGTATGTATCTGTCTGTGTTTGTGTCTGTGTTTGTGTCTGTGTATGTATCTGCCTGTGTATGTATCTGTCTGTGTTTGTGTCTGTGTTTGTGTCTGTGTTTGTGTCTGTGTATGTATCTGCCTGTGTTTGTGTCTGTGTTTGTGTCTGTGTTTGTGTCTGTGTATGTATCTGCCTGTGTTTGTGTCTGTGTTTGTGTCTGTGTATGTATCTGCCTGTGTTTGTGTCTGTGTTTGTGTCTGTGTATGTATCTGCCTGTGTTTGTGTCTGTGTATGTATCTGTCTGTGTTTGTGTCTGTGTATGTATCTGCCTGTGTTTGTGTCTGTGTATGTATCTGCCTGTGTTTGTGTCTGTGTTTGTGTCTGTGTATGTATCTGCCTGTGTTTGTGTCTGTGTTTGTGTCTGTGTATGTATCTGCCTGTGTTTGTGTCTGTGTATGTATCTGTCTGTGTTTGTGTCTGTGTTTGTGTCTGTGTATGTATCTGCCTGTGTTTGTGTCTGTGTTTGTGTCTGTGTATGTATCTGTCTGTGTTTGTGTCTGTGTCTGTGTCTGTTCATGTCTTTGTCTCTCTGTGTTTATCTGTTTCTGTCTTTGTCCATCTGTGTCTGTATCTGTCTGTCTGTGTTTGTTTGTATCTGTCAATAATTATTATTATTTTGTTTTATTTATTATTATTTTGGGCCAAAAAAAAAATCACTTCGACAAAAGGACACTTTGGGCATCATGGGGCAAAGGGGCAGCACCCTCCACACACATACACACACACACACACACACACACACACACACACACACACCATATACGTAAATATATATACGGCCAACATCTTCCCAATAGTACCCCTGGCCAAAACCATTCTCCTGACAAAGAAGTTCGCTCCCTTTTTAATCGTGGCAGGCCGACTACAACAGACCTCAGGCAAAATCCTGACAGAAGCATGACTTCAACCTCACAGGAGTGCCCCACAACAGTCCCTCTGTACAATCTTCGCCAAACACAAAGGTTTCAAGACACAAGAGGTAAGAATAGCTAGGCATTATTTAAAACTAGATTAGGGCTTCCAGTAGAGTGCATATGATGATATACTATATTCTGTATCTTCGTGCAGATCTCCACTGGGCATGTGAAGTAAGAGTGGAACAAATCTGGAACATTAGGCCAAGAAATGCACCTGCTCTGTGCAGAATCATGTCTTGGGCGACCTGAAGTGCTTAAAAATAAACACTTCAGGTCGGAAGTGAAAATTTACACTTTTAGTCTATTTCCCCACAATAATGGTTTAAACGCGAGGTTGTTGCCCAATAAAAAAGGCACATTAAACAAATATATTTATGACATTTCGCAACAGGCGGAGTAGTGTGTGTGTGATTTGTGGACAGAGAAGTGAGAAGATAAGCAATGATGAGCCCTGGTAACATGGTGTCTCCTTCATAAAAATGCAGATCCATTGACGGAACACTGCTGTGTGTAGAGGTCTGTATGGTTATACAATAGCAGCTTCGTATCATTTTCAGGTGAATTTATTGGAGGTAAAACACAGTGAATGCGTAATGGCATTGCGCTCTGGCGCGGCACGTCTCTGGGACTGATTCATCTGTGTATCAGCTGCTGCAGCTGCAGGGATTTCGTGAACTGAAAGAGAAGCTCTTCATATATTGTGTAGATACAGTAAGAATCACCCACATTCATAGACCAGTAATGGCTGAATATTTAGTTTAGTAGTGAGTGTGTTTGATGATAAGCAACACATTATGAGCTCTGGGCCCGTTACGCACACAGCCATCACTTTATAGAACCGATACACACCACATGCAATATGTGTCTATAGCGGACAGACAGACAAATGCATAATGCCCTCCAAGATTATGCCTGACAGAGATAATTACTATGGAATTAATCATTTGTATTAATCACTGTAACACAGTTTAATGGTATACTGTGGTAAGATACAAATGTTCTCTACCAACCACAAAATATACAGTGTAAA
The DNA here is from genome assembly GCF_904848185.1 of Acanthopagrus latus. Lineage (NCBI taxonomy): Eukaryota > Metazoa > Chordata > Actinopteri > Spariformes > Sparidae > Acanthopagrus > Acanthopagrus latus. The sequence goes on from NC_051053.1 coordinate 1,324,647, forward strand.
ATAAATTCACTGTTAACACTGCCTTGTAGTACATACAGAATTGCATATTTTGTTTAATCTTTCTAAGGTTTCCGGCACAAGGCAGTTCACGTTCTGTGGCTCACTCCTTTTTCTACATTGTGCCAAGGCATGCCAAAAAAGCTTGGCTTTTTGAAAACGGCTACAGCAAGTCTGCCTTGGAATTTGCCTGTGACTGGGATTCTGCAGGCAACAACAGCAGCCTTGCAGCCAGCTGTGGAGGGATGCAGGTAAGTTTTGGAATTGTTTTGTTGTATTTGTTACCTCTTTTCAATGGATTTTTGCAAGAATGCCACAACATATAATAATATGAAAACATCATTTTGAGTGCATGTGTATTGTAAAGTAAAATATTATTTTATTATTTTACATTCCCTTTTGCTGCTGCTGATTTCCGACAGGCTTGCTGGGACATAGAACAAGATGACCACGCACATTTTTTCAATACATTATGGTTGTAAATAGCTCATAACAATTCTGTTATACTGAACTCATCCTGAAGGCATCCTGGTACTTCACCTAATAGAGTGTGCACCCTGTGTACTAAAGGCCAAGTCCTTCCCACAGCAGCCAAGGTTCAAGTACAACCCGGGCTCTTTGCTGCATGTTATCCCCTCTCTCTCTCACCCTTTCATGTCTGTTCTATTCTGAAAAATATATATATTCTGAAAATGTATGCTAAATAACAGAAGTAAACTGAAGTTGGTTAAACTGAGAAAATGACAGAATGTAAATTTCTGTGTTCATACAAATGATGTATTGAAAATAAATATTTGACTGTCATATTCTGATGGAGAAAGCAGCCGTACAAATGACCCTGATTTGGCAGAAATATCTGACACTGACAAATGTGGTAAATATTTTTATGTTAACACTGTTGCATCATAAGTTTAAAAAAAAACAAAAACAAAAACACAGTCACGTTTATTTTAAGTAATATTTTTAGGTATAAAACAAAATGAATGCCACATAATACATGTATTGTACAAGCCCTAAATGTGTTCTGATACTCACTGTCAGATAAGGTAAATGTTACTCATAAGTTAATTTTCCATGTCACAGTTATAGTCATCGTAGTGGGTCTGACACCTCCACTTCTGAGGCCCATTCCCTCTCCAGTCATACCCCTTCACACCTCCATCCCAGTGGACACCCTCACCATGTCCGCTAGTGCTGCTGTCATCGTTATTGATAAGTCTCTCACCATGTCTAATGGAACTCCTGCCATCTCCACTGGTAACACTCATGGCTTTTTGGTTGGCCCAACTCAGTGCTAGCGGCAACAGGCATTGCATCTTTGTGAGCAACACCTCCCATGTGTCCCATGGTCCCACTCAACCCAGAGCATCAAGGAATAGTTCACCTTCTTCTGACCAATCAGTTCTCAGAAGAATGGCATAATCCATCGCAAAATAGTCAAATAAGATCCTGCAGAGCTCAGTTTGTGGCCCGTTTGAGGGGTACTCCTGTAGCAGGGCCCCCTCCTGTCTTCTTAATTTAATTCCTACCTGTCATCAAGGCAATCTAATTGTGATATTTAGGGTCCGGGCAGCTAAGCTGCGCTATCGTATTCCTAGGAGTTCTTTCTTTCTTTCTTTCTTTCTTTCTTCCGAGGAAGTCATACTTCCCATGGGTGAAAAATCACCAAACTTTACAGAAATATCTGGCCCAATGCCAGATTTACTTAATTCCAAGGACATGTCACTATTCTTCCTGGCAAGGGCAATAAGCATTTACATTTTAAATCTTTGAAAATACCTACAAAATCAACAGTACATGCTACAGTTTTGAAACTTTCACCAAAAACTGTAGCCCCAATACTGCTGAAACTTTATTCCACTTAAACTCATTACAAATGATTATCTCCTCCCACAATTTTTGCTCAATTGTCACCAAGACAGAGAGCATCTTCAGACCGTCCTCCAAAAAACTGGTTTCTCGGATTTTTGATTTATCAAAAATTAAGCCTACAGTGCATCAAAATGTTTGACTGTAAACAGTACTGTAAACCTATACTATCAAATTCTTGCTAAATACATTTTCAATCTTCCTGAAAAAAAAAACTGAGAAAATTTTGGAGTCATGGTTGATGAAGTTTGGCATATATCAGAATTTTATCTTTGAGATTTGACCTCAGCTGTAAACCCAAACCAATAGTCCTGATGGTGGCACTACAGCAAGCATCTAAAGTTCAAAACATTGAAAATTCATAACACATCAACCCACTAGAACACACTTTTATCAAACTGTAGCCCCAATGCTAAAGAAACTTTTGTACATTTAAACCCATTAAAAATTATGAAGTCCATCACTCTGGTTTTTTTTTTGTTTAAACTGTAAAACTTATAAAAACCTATCTCCTGCCTACAGTGCATGAAAATGTTTGACTGTGAATACTACACATATACTAAACATATACCTGCAAATTGATTCATGGAAAAAATGAACATTTTTTAGAGCCATGGTAGATGATGTTTGACAAATATCAGAATTGTACCTACATTTTTTTTAAAAATTAAAAATGTAACCTTTATGAGAACATTTTGAATTCTGCTCTCATGTGAATAATTGCAGTGCAAGCAGCATTTTTAAACATTAGTTGTTCACTTATGGAGCAAATAAATCATTTTTAAAAACAAATTACCAACATCTCCATGCTGCAATATGTGTATTTTCAGATTTTTGTCTTGATAACTGATTTTTTTACAGTGGTTTCAAATCTGTCTGCACAACAGTGAATGGCTTACTCAGTTTGTGAAGCCACTGTTGTATTGCCACTTGCCAATCAGCTCAGAGTGATTGATGACAGTCTTTGGTTCCAGTAGTTGTGAGTTCATTCCTCAAGTGGTTCAAAATGAACATTGTTGTCAACTGTCTTGTCTTCCTATTCTCCTGTTTGTTGCTCAGAATTGCCTAAATTTGCCAAAAATAGCCCGGACCCAACCCATCGCTGCGCAGCAGCTATAATTTATACTGATATTATCTTCACTACAACAGAGGCATTATGAAAGTACCCCTTTGAGCATGAATGAATAAAGTAAAAAAGATAAACCTAGATAAAGTTCATTTTTAACACTAAGAGCAAGGCTCATGTGAGGCCCTGTGCTGGGCTGTGCCTGAATCTAAAACTAAATTCAGCCATGATAAGGGGAATGAGCTGGGATTGAACTTCTTTGGAAATAAAGAAAAACAAACACTGACTGTCAGCAGTTTGAAACAGGTAAATGAACAGTTCCCTCTTGTGTCTGTCTGATGTTTTGTTGACACCCCCTTTGTCACTCTATAAAAACATCCGGACTTCCTCTTCTGCTGCTGTCATAATTCCTCGAGGGCTTTGTCACATGCTGAAATGACTGTCAGTCCTTTTGGAAGGACAGTCTCACCATTTCACTGGGATGACAGAATCCATCATAGAGTGGAGGAGGTGGTGCAGGAAGTCTGAAGCTAGAACAAGCTGATCTGCTGTGCACTCCAGGCCTGCATACCTATTTCATGTATTTATAGCCACCAGAGGGCTGAGCAATGCTGCCTAGAAGACAAAAAAAAAAGCCTTTCAGAGCCCAGGAATAGCACCCCCAAATCCCCCTCTCATCTGCTCTTGGAGTCTCTGTGAATAACCCCTGAAAACTCTCCCAGAACAAAATAGAAGATTAAAGTGTGGCTGAAGCAAGGAGCCGGCTTCAGGTTTCGGTCTGTCAAAATAGGCCCTGAGAGTAGCAACAAAACCCGGGCCAACTCGTCCCCACTGCCAAGTCCTGCATTCCAGCTGGGTATTTTTGGTGCTGGCATTTAAAGTGGGCAACACATTACATACCCATACCAACTGCACTATTTCCTCTTCCTTTGAAACATGTGGGCTGTTGAAAGTCTTTCTAAAATGTGCAGCTAAAAATGTAAGCTTGTGTGTACTCAGTAAGGTTTTTTACTTTACAAACAAAAAAGAGCGTTCTCAGTTCCACTTTGCTACTGTTTGAATTACACTGCCAAAAGGAAGTTTTATTAGAATTGTCAGACGCACATTATGAAACGACATCCTTACACTTCAGCCACAGGCCTCAACAACCAGCCAAAGTGATTTAGATTGTGTACACAATTACACAATCAACAATTCATAGAAAAACTTCCTTGTATAAGAAATACAAAAATATGTGCTTGAAAAGAGTGTTTTGTAGCTTCAAAATGCATGATTATGGTTAGAGGATGAATACTTTTGTAAGCCATTGTGTGATACCTCAGCGTCCTTCTTTACCATTTATTGCAGTCAGATCACAGAGAATTCTCTTGTTTTTTGGTTTGTAGAGATGTGGTTTGTAGTTATCTTTATTTGAGTAGCTCCTCCCAGTCATCCCCCAGCAGCTCCCGAGCAGCCTGGAAATCAGGAAGGCTGGGTAAATGTCCAAAGGCGTTAAGAGAAGAAGCCCGTGGTTCACTACCTGTTCACGTCTCTAATACATTTTCACTACTCAGCGATACACCCACTGAGAAACCAACTGTGGTAATTGGGAACTCCATAGTCAGAAACTTGAAGTTAGAGACCAGCAACCACAGTCAAATGCATTCCTGGAGCCAGAGTGGGCGACATTAAGTCAGATTCGAAACTGCTGGCTAAGTATAATTGTAAATATAGTGAGATTGTTATACATGATGTTGATGTTATTGACTGATTTACAGGGGAGTCAGATAAACAAATGTGGAGTTGGTATGTACTTGTCCTTCCGATCTATTCGTGCTTTTGACTTGAAGTACCAGCCCTTTATCTTCCTTTACATTTTTCTGCTTACTGTGTTTGTTGTAATGTACTAAAACACAAATTCAAATGGTGAAAAGTTATTTGGTAAAAAAATGTCATTCTGATGGGGGCACTTGTGTGTCCAAGTTTTATGTCTGGTCAATATACTGTACTAACACAAGTACTTTAGTTGTAGGTGGTGTTTATCAGATGATAGCATCAAGTTCTACTGTAGATGCTGACCTGCTTTGAGCTTGAAGATCTTCTACTCGACGTATGAACATGTGCTCCTTGACCTGCCGCCCTCCCGCATCCACGGCCTCTGCCTCCACTTCCTCAGAGACTGCTGGTTTCCCTCCTGTTGTCCTTTGACATGATGATGTTCTTCGCACTGGTGTGTCTTCGTCATAAGAGTTAATGATGCTTTCATCATGGAAGTTCTAACTTGTAACATATAAAGAATATATATTGTCATGAGTCCAATAAAATGTTCACATTCGTCTGTGAATCACTGAGAGTAAGAGGAAAAAAAAGAGCAGTAGGCCCATCACTAATCTTGATGTTTTAGTTTTTGCCACATCTAACATTACCATAGCTAGCTGTTGCTAGTTAACAATAAGTTACATAACATCAAAATACACGTTCAAAACAATTTCTGAACGCTAACAAAGCGAAGGACTTGGACTCTGTCAGCATAATTCCGCAGCTGTTGTAGAGTGTGCAATCATGGTTTGGGGGGAGTGACACTGAAGAAAGAGGCCTGAGTGCAAAACCTCCTCTGGGCTTGAGCCCTGTCTCTTTAAGGCTTAGGGTTTCTCAGTTACTCTTGGTCAGTTTGTCTGCTCTGTCTTATCATGTGTCTCTGTCCTGTTCAGTTCTGTGTCTCCTGTGTCTTTTCTATTTCTGCCTGTGTTTCAAGATCTTTTTTGGATAGTGCTTTATTTAGTTTTGTATTTTTTGTACTTTAGTTCTCTGATTTTGCCCCTACCTGCTCCACCTGTTTTTGGAGTCCTTTTTGTGTCTTGCGTTTTGACTTGTTTGCTTTTTTTTGTCTTGCATTTGGATTCCTTTCTGTTTAGACATTAACAGTGACAGGTGTTAAAGTGTATGTCAATGAAACGAACGGATAAAGTTACAGAAAAAAAAGATGTTGCCAGAATACAGATACATTCAGTAAAAAAGAAGATTACTGACAGGATTACAAATTTAAAATACAGAATGAAATGTTGACACGTGTCTCACACAACATCACTCTGGTCTGAGTGAAGTTTGTATTCTTACAGAACACACACATTATTAAATAAAAGCCATCTCATATTTAGTCTCTTTAGAGTTCATTTGCATATGTTTGGTATTGAGGTAATCCAAAAGCAACAGAAAGCAATAATGCTGCTGTTGAGGAGGTAGTGAGTGCAGTGACTGACACAGATGAAGCTCTAGCGAAAGTTCAGACAGGAAGGCTCTATTACATGTCTCAGCCTTTAGTTTCTCCCTCATACCATCCTCCATTCACTCCTCTCCTCTCATGATTGCCTGTCGTTTTTATTGTCTAGAGGCTGTCAATTGGTATCAGGTGCTCACATCAGCCGGGCACATCTATCCAATACCACAGTGACACACCTCCACTGTTAGCCTATCATCTTGCTGATGTCTTTTTGAATATGATTGTCTCTGTGCCTTTACTTCATTCATGCTGATATTTTGCAGCAGTTAACCCTAACCCTTTTTTTTTTTTTTTTTTTTTTTTTAAACATAGAATTTAAATACAGATAATAAATATGGAATACATATGGGTGTTAACGAAATTGACCAGAAACAGAAGTGACCTTGTGCAGACATACTGCACAGTGCAGGGAACAGGGTGAGGTCTATAGGCTACTGGGAGCAGTGCTAGTTGTAAAGTCTGACAGCAGCAGGGAGGAAGGACCTGTGATACCTCTCCTTCACACACTGAGGGTGTATCAGTCTGTTGTTGAAGGAGCTGCCCAGTGCTGTGATAGTGACCTGCAGGTGGGACTCCTGCACCAGCAGCGATGACAGCTTGTCCATCGTCCTGCTCTCTCCCACAACCTTCACTGAGTCAAGAGGGCATCCCAGGATGCAGCTGGCCTTCTTCATAAGTTTATCAAGTCTCCTCCTGTCTGCTGCTGAGATGCTGCTGCTCCAGCAGACTACTCCATAGAAAATGGCTGATGCCACCATAGAGTCATAGAAAGAGGTCAGGAGTGCCCCCTGCACCCCAAAGGACCTGAGCTTCCTCAGCAGATACAGTCTGCTCTGACCTTTCTTGTATGTAGCTGCCGTGTGATCAGTCCAGTCCAGTTTATTGTTCATGTCAACTCCCAGGTACTTGTAAGATGTCACCATCTTAATGTCTGTTCCCAGGATGTTCACCTGTGTGCAGGGTTGTTTGTGCCTGCGGAAATCCACCAGCAGCTCTTTGGTCTTCCCAGCGTTGAGCTGGAGGTGGTTCCGATGGCACCAGTCCACAAAGTCCTGAATAAGTTCTCTGTAGGTTCTGTCGTCCTCGTCCCTGATGAGGCCGATGACGGCAGAGTCGTCAGAGAACTTCTATAGATGGCAGTGAGGTGATTACATAGGATTACAATATACTACTAATACTATACTGTGGTTATTACTTATATAAAATTGATAATTATATACTATTCTTGTGCCTCATGTCACATGGCTCAAACAAAGAGAAGGCCTCTAGGGAAAATCAAAAGCCCAACTAAAAGGGCCTTATCAACCTGAGGAGTTCAAGAACAATGGAACTGAACCAAGGCCCAAAAGGAAGACTGTAGACTTAAGAAGTAGAAGACTGAAAGACTGTAACTGAAGGTATGACACACCCCCAAAACTTCCCTATTAGCTGTGAGCCAGGAAAGTCTGCCAGGATCACAATGATCTCAGTTTAAAAGTCAGGAGACCCCTCTTCACATCGTGGGACACACGCTAGTTGCGATGAGAGACCCAAGTAAGAGACTACTGTTTGGGCAGAAACAGATAGTATATAGTGTGTGACCAGACTGTGGCAACGCCCACAATCTCATCATCCACTTTGGGTCTTATTGGTCCTTTAAATACTTCAATCACCCAGTAAAGATGCCACAGCTTTATTTCCAGAGCTGCCAACATCATTTAATAATATTAAACGAAACAGTTTATTAGGGCTAGTAGTTAAGATAACTAAGAGAGTGCTGAGGATGGGCGGCCGAGGCCGCAGACAGCGGAGGGGCAATTCACACTGGGACCGAGTACTCACCCCACTCCAGTGCCTTACACACATGCACACAGCAAAACCAAACAAAAAGGGAATCAACTATAAATTGTGAGGGACGTGCAAAAACAATTTCCAAGCACACAAAATCAGAGGGGGTGTGAAGTACACGTGAGAGACTCTATCATCAAACCCTCCAACAGTGGCCAGCCTCGCTTGCTGCTGCCACTACAGCACTCACATACAAAAAGAGAGAGAGGAACACGTTAACTCTCTATACAAAAAACCCCCAAAAACAAATAGGCGATGCAGCTCTGTTAGTTTCTTTTACTTGTCGGTGCGAAATAATAACAGATTAAGTGGGGCAAAACAATAAAATAAACCCAACCTAAAAAAATAACTTTAAGCAAAAGAAGACAAAACAACCTACAAGGAATCTAAACAACCAAATCACTCAAAACAAAACCAACTAAACTAAACTCAGCAAAACCTAAGCAAAACTAAACAGCAATGGCAATCTGCAACAAAAAAGAACAAACAATTCAAACCACTGTGAGAAAAAAAAATACACAATATAAAACAAAGTCCGCTTTTTACCTCCATACATGTGCAGCATCTGCAAAGTTTGTCACAGAGAGACGGGGGAACCCAGCACAGAGCTGGAGCAGGACAGCAGACACACACACACTCGGTCACGCATCAAGGAGCAGAGAGGAAGGACATCCACATGCCACGGCTTATGTATGATTTTTTTCAGCTGGTCACTTAAGTGTGGCTACTCATGAGGGACATTTTACTAGACTGCCACTTCCTACCTGCTACACATACTTTTGTTGTGCTTATGTTTAGTGTGAAGGCCGCCGAGTCCGACTTATGGTTGACTGTACTGTATGCTAACTGTGTTATTACGCTTGCTAGGAGCTCATTCAGGCTGATCCAGCTTGTGCAGTTTTGCCACCATGTGTGATCACAATATGTAGTAATCTGTCTCGATCAGCGGACGATAAACGAACATTGATTTGCTTGTTGGCCACTGTTTGAGGGAGAGACAACTGCTGTGTACCACATGGTCATTGTGTTATTCTTTGTTGTCTGATAAGCACTCGCTTAGCTTCTTTCCCCTTTTACTAACTCACACACACACACACACACACACACACACACACACACACACACACACACACACACACACACACATCTCCACCCACTTATGTTTTGCTTGCTTATATTTTTGTGGTGCTAGCTCTAAAGAACAACTGTTGTTTATTGAAGTAGGTGGTTTATGTTTTGGAGAAAGCTAAAATAACACTGTTGATTTTAACTGATGAGTATCTGTGATTATTTTGCACAATCCCATGTAATAATAACAGCTGGTTGAGATGGTCAGGGCTTGGATTTACGTCTTCCCTCTTAACTTATTATTGATATTTTCATAATATTGACAATTTTACTAAATTCAGGCTTTGAGCCTAAAGGCGTATCATTTGATTATTGATCCCTGTTTTCAGGTTGCTACCCCATGTTCATTAATGACTCATAGTTACCTACATTTAATTAATTAACCACAACAATTTTATTAATTAATAATAATATTTTAATCAATATCGATTCCCAACACTACCACACGCTATGGTCTTACTCAGTGTTCCTCCCACACCACTATCTGATTGTTAAACTTATCCAATAATAGCCAATCAAAACTGAAGGTGTTGTCGCTTTGCTGAATTTACAGTAAACTCCATAATCTCATCATCCATTTCTTTCATTTCTATCCAGTTTCCCAGTTACACCACTGAAAATGCCCAAAGTCCTTACCCACACGATTTCACTGTATGGAGGTGATACAGATGTTATCTACAGTTACATAAGTTAAACATTTCATGTCATGTTACAGTCCATTTAATCATAATACTCCAGCATTGTGATGGAAGAGACAATGCTAGCAAAGAACTGAGAGTTTGACTCACATACAGTTGGGCTGCCATTCATAATTTTAACCCTGGCATCCTGTTCACTGTTATCAAACTCTTTCAAAAATGGCCAACACACATCTGAAACCATTTATCTTAGTCAGCACTGAATCACAAGTCTTACCTTTGCAGGCAAAACAAGGAACATAACCAAACATGCTAATGAATTCAACAATATTCAGCAAGACAGGGAGAAAGCAACATCAGTTTGTAAACCTGATAGAATTATCACAATCACAAGCCAGGTGTGACTAATATTTACATTTGAAGCATGATGAAATGTTAATTATTTGGAGTCTGGGCCACTTACATTACATTAATGTCATACATCAACCAAAATGGCAGCATGTCTAGATACATCGGCCCAATGCACCTCAAGTTTTGGCAACTACTTTGTTTTTGTTGTGTTCTTTCTGTGTGTTTTTTCACGTACATTAGCAGCTACTTATGTACAGTACAGCAGAGCTGATCAGCTAATGGCTGCAGATTATTATATCTGCAATAAGGACAGCTACAACTGGGACTTCATACCCCCAGAGATCCAGCATCCTCCCTCATACACAGAGCTCATCGCCATCTATGGTGGTGCAGGTGATGGCGGCACAGAAAGCAGAAGAGGGGTAAGGGGGGTGCCCCAAGCAAAGCTAAAGGCTAACCCCCATAAACCAGCTTCCCAAGCCAAACCAAACCCAAGCCTCTCTCCGGCCAACACCTGGTTGCTTAAAAACAAGATGGACAAGCTGCAACTGCGGATTACTTCACACAGGCTGTGATGTAATAACAGAGAATTGGCTGGACCAGTACACCCCAGATGCTGTGATCACGCTAGCCGGCAGCGCCGTCTTCCGCGAGGACAGGACCGCTAACTCCAGTAAGAGCAGAGGAGGACTTTGTATTTATTTAAACAAGACAAAGTAACACTCTGGATCAGGTTTACTGTAACATCTCCAAAGCCTTAAATCCAGCCCTCTGCCACATCTGGGACTCTCAGACCATCTGTCTCTATCTCTGATCCTGGCATATAAAACTCTCAGCTGTAGACAAAGACCAACTATAAAGACAGTCATAGTATGGACTAGGGAAGCTACCTCAGCCCTGCAGGACTGCTTCGAAGACACAGATAGACCTGGAGGGAAATATGTCAGTCCTTTCATTCATCAATTTCTGTGCTGGGGGGTGCGCAACTTGCAGATAGAACTTTTGACGCACAGAAAGAACACACACTTTCGATAGCCCCAGTGATGGTGAACATAAACTACCCATTGCTACTAGGAGTGTAACGGTACACAAATGTCACAGTTTGGTACATACCTTAGTATAGGGGTCACGGTTTGGTACGGGTTTGCTACAACAGGAAAAAATAAAATAAAAATCACATGTAAAAGACTAAAACATAAAAAAAATGTATGAGGAGGGTTCTCTTTCTCAAAAGATAGACTGAGGTAGTCAGGTAGCACTACTTGCCAACTGGCAACTTTGGTAACATCATCATATAGAAACATTTTCAATGTTGTATACTGGCACAAGTCAACATGTCTACATTCTGTCTGTAATGAGAGCAGATCTACTGGCAGTAACTATATCCCCTGCAGTCAAGAAAACCCTCTCACTGGGGACTGAGTTGGCAGATACAGCCAGGTAATGCTTTGCCAACATGGCTAGTTTAGGCTAAAGGGACCCATGAGCCTTCCACCAGGCAAGTGGGTTGGAATCAATTGAAATGCAGTCCTTAGCCATGTAGGCACTTCATCCTTTGACTGCTACCTCCAATCAGGCTAGTTAATCTGCTCTGTTCTAAAGAATGGGCTAAAAAGTTTGGTGGAGGGGAAGATGCTGTCTCAAACTGCCATCACTGGAAATGAAGTAGCCTGTGATGAAGTTGATGAACTGGCCTCCGTAGTCTCTCTGGTCTCATCCTGCGTACAAAATGATAAAAACAAGTACTAATAAGTGAGTGCAGAGTTCAACAGTGAGAGAAGTTCCATTCTGTTCTGTCCCGTTTTCTCTCCACTTATTCATGAGGGTCGCGGGATGTTGCTGCTTTTTTCCCCCTAAGGGGTTGCGGGGCTTACTGGGGCCAAATCCAGTTTACTCAATGGGCGAAGGCCAGGGTACACCCTGGATGAGTCGCCAGCTCATCGCAGGAGCCTTACTGATGGCAGTAGCTGCCACACAAGGTGCCAACTGCACATCAGAAGCAACTTTGGGGTTCAGTATCTTGCTCAAGGATACTTCGACATCATCATTAGTGTAAAATCAATACATACCTGTATCTGGACTTCTTTGACAAGATCCTCATAGATTTTTTGTTGGCATGCAGGGTCCAGGTGGTGAAGTGTCTTGAACCTTGGATCCAATGTAGTGCACTTGTAAAGGAAATCCTGAAGCCCAGGGTCAGAGTACCGGTTTTGCAGATTTTCTCTGATCACATGCTTGATTTCCCTGACAGTAGGAATGTCCTCATCATTTTGTTCCATAGATTTCAAGATCACTGTTTTCAGCGGTAAGATTTTTTATTCTTTTTTTTTATTGGTGAAATTATGTGAAAGACAAGGTGACATGAGGGACAAGTACATCACACCGCAAGGACCTACGATTACAGACAGTGGACTGTTATGGCCCGGCCGAGGGTATACCAGAACATAACATAATGATCTCTTTCTGTTTCCCACTCCCAAGAACAAACCACCAAAAACCAACGGATGCAGTCCAAAAATGATTTATAAACAAAACAAGCTGGGTTTTAAAACTCACTTCCCTAAACCCAAAATAAAAGTCAACAGAAATGCAGGTTTTCTTATCTCACTCCCTAACCAAAAACAGGAGAAAAAGGTGTACAAAGAAGAAGGCTACTCACCCCTATTAGGACTGGACTGGATGAAGTATTTTAACAATATTTACAATATTTACAATATGTACAAAAGAGAAACAAAATATCTGCCATAACCACAATGAAGATCAATTTCACAATTGTCACAAAATCAAGCGAGGGATGTAAGAGAGATTGAGAGAGAGAGAGAGAGAGAAAGAGCAAGGTCTGCTGCAGGTTCCACTTTTGAGTGTCCCAGTCAGATGGATTCCACCAATCAGCAGCCTCCAGGATTTCACCCAATCAGCAGCCTCCACCTGCACTTGTACCTTTTTGGGAAACCCAGAGTAACACAGCACCTCCTCTTGACAGGGAGGAGAAAAACACAGACAAATACACACAAGCCCAAATATGCAAATTATGACCCCCAAAATGGTCCGACTTGAAGGTGGAGGTGATGTGGAGGATTGTGGCTCACCGCTGAAGCGTGACCGCAACGGGCAGGGGGACAGGAGGGGAACTGACCCAATTTGATCAGACAGTGGCGGCTATTGTGGATGACACAGCTCGAGTTGTGGGGGCCCATGAAGGCGACACAGATCATCTCCAAGGTAAATGTGTTCAACTCAGAAATGTTGTCATTATTATTACTACAATAGGCTGCTCATATTACACATGCTCGTGCGTAAAGTTGCCAGGATATAAACACATTGACTCACGTTTTATTGCTTCATTTTTTTATTATTACTTCTGAATAGACGATGAGCCAGGAGAGGGCACCTCCACTAGCACCACGTGCCCCGGCGACTCCACGCCAACTGCTGACGTCCACCCGACTGGCCGTGTCCTCACACAAGCTGTGCTGAAATCACAGGAGGACATTGTGAGAGCAATCCATGTGTCAGTGATCATCTAGATCAAATTATCAGTGTCCTTGGAGATATTTGCAATGCAGTAAATGCACTTAAAAAGTAAATTGTGTCTATGCCTCTTTACATTATTGAAATCAGATGCTGCTGGGCCCGCACCAGGCCTCAGGACCACCCAACAATCTGGACCAACCAGATTACAGCTAAAGAAAAAGAAAATTACATTAACTATTGGACATCCACCACAAAAACTCAAAGCAAATTTCAATGTTATTCAGATCTAAACAGACAGTACACGCTGGCAGAGTACCTGACCACCATGACTGATAAGAAACTAAGAAAGACTTTAACTATGTACAGACTCAGTGATCACAGCCTGGCCATAGAGACGGGCCAACACCGGCAGACCTGGCTGCCCAGAGAGGACCGGTTGTGTCAGCTCTGTCCACACAGACATGTGGAGACTGAGACACATTTCTTGCTACAGTGTAGCGCATATCAGGACATTAGAACAAAGTTCTTTACACAGATTGAATGCAAACTCTCACTCTCTTCACTCTCTGACCAGATAAAAATGCAACATGAACTTGGAAAAAACAGTGTCGGCACCATAGAAGCAGCCCGATATGTGAGAGCCTGACACAACCTCAGAGACGAGCAACACAACAACACATGACAGCAGCTCCTCTACTCCATGTGGGCTTTTTGTTTGTTTGTTTGGGGTTTTTGTTCTTGATCTGTTTCTTTGTTGCTGTTGTTTATTACTCCTGACTCCTACCATATTGTATTAATATATTGTTGTTCATTGTTTCTTTCTTTATTGATTCTAAACAAATGTTAATTACTTGTATGCCATTTTGCCATTCTGTCATTTTTTTTCTTTTTATTTATCTATCTATGTTATTCTATTTAATGAACTGTATTATCCTTGAAGCTTTGGCAATATTGGTTACCTGACATTCATGCCAATAAAGCTCATTGAAAAATTGATACAATAAAAATAAATGAGTAAATAAAGTAAAAAGTATAAAAGAAAGAAGAAGAAGAAGGAAACGGTGAAAAAAAAGTTCAATGAGCAGTAATAGTATGCAACACAGTATGAGATATTAACATAGTATAGTGTCATATAATTCAGCCTAATATAATGAAATTGGATAATCTGAGATAAGATAGGACAATATTGTGTAATACGAGATATTATAATAAAACATGTAGTGTGATTTAACCTAATATAGGCTGAAGAGATAATGTGAGGTATGATAATGTAATACAGGGCAAACTTATAATATGATATATCATGATGTAATAAAGCACAGGGTAATATGTAATAACACCATATATATGTGAACATAATATGTGTGAACATAACCTAATGTAAGCAATATATTATGACAATGACTATCATAAGATTAATAATTGGAAAGATAATTCATATTTTAAATTACATTGATGATAATTTATTGCAATGGGGGGTGAGTTCGGACTGGGGGATCAGGAAGGCAAGTGAGGGGGCCCCCCAGCTGGTCCCAAGTAGCCCAGTTGGGAGCCTGGGAGACAGGCAAGACGGCAGTGAACCCCCCCACCCCCTTTAATTTGTATTTGTTTTTTTAAATTATTATTTATTTATTTAGATTGTAGCTTGGGCCGCAGCCAAACCCAAAGGTAGCTGCTGACCTGTTGCAAATCTAACCTCCTGTGCCACTTCCTGGTCTGGGCAACTTCCAAACCATTGGGAGGAG